>NC_056733.1:819523070-819705570 GCF_019279795.1 Protopterus annectens
TTGGGACCTTGCAATCATGCAGAGTTGGGGGATATGTGTAGGGCAGACTGATCAAATACTGACAAATGCAGATGGCCTATGCTAGTATACCCCTGCCAGGAATAGTGACTGCTGTAGTACACATAACAGTAGGTGAAACAAACATCATGATAAGGACGTGCACACACATATGCACCCACGAACTGTATGCATCTCAATCAGCATCAGCACAAGTAACACAATTGTTTGGCACTGCATTTGATTGTAGAGGACATATGTCACATATCAGGCTCATGTAATGTTAACACATGCAGTAATGTGATCCCATAGCATATCAAGGAAGAGGGCATCATATCAATAAGGGTGTGTACACTCCCCATAGCCACAGTAAGGTTTGACAGTTGTCAGTGTAATTGTATCGTATTGGTCATACATGCACCACTGATGATGACATCTGTAAATTAGACATCAGGCATTCACAAATGACATCTGTCTACATATCATCCCAGGTATATGTCGGACAAACACATAGGGGCTGTGAGCAGCAGAGCAGACATAACTGACACAGTAATACACATTCAGCAATGGTGTGTACACCTGTGTGGTATGGTGCACAGTACATGGCAGGGTGCTGAACAGGTGCACAGCAGTACTGTGTACATGGATGCAGTGTTTCCCAGGGGAAGGGGCATCACCTACTAACACAGCCCATGCATCACACAAATGTATACCGTTGCTAGCATGGATTGACTATAGCTGCACTGCATGCTGTTGAGTACCATATGTTATGCAATTTGACAGATGGGTAATGGAAGGTCTGTGTGTAATATCTTCGTGCAACCTCACTTGTAAGTGTGTGTGTGTGTGTGTGTGTGTGTGTGTGTGTGTGTGTGTGTGTGTGTGTGTGTGTGTGGGTATTTTGCCTGTAAGTGCAATCTGGTGGAGTGGAGGGGGGGTTGATGTATGTAGGATGTGTGTGTGTGTGTGTGTGTGTGTGTGCGTGTGTGTATGTGTTTGTGTGTGTGTGTGTGTCCATGTATGCACATGTGTGATTGTGGGGTTGTTCATACATCTCAACTTTATTTTGAAATCATGCAGTGCATGGACATGGACTGACATATGACACACCAGGAATACTTGTCTGATATGTAATCTCAGGACAGCTGATAGTATAATATGTCTGTAGCATGGAACATGCATTGGGAGGGAAACACCAGGTATACTGTTATAATTGTAATCAGCAGAAAGGTGAAAGAATACCCACATATGGAGCACTACAGATGCATTGGGGAATTATTAGATAATATCAGTGAGTAGATCCAAATATTACTGTTGTCCACATAATAAGTTGATAGAGCAACAGATCTTGCATCTACTGCGCAATAGTTATGTATGACACTCCAGTGCGTGACATTATTGAGTGACTGTAGTAGCCCTTAACATATGAGGGCCATGCTCACGATGTCAGGACAAACCAGGGTGAAAACTGGATGACAGCAGTGAGTCCTTTTAAAACCGACTCCAATCAAGTCAAAATGGTAATGGAGTAACAGGTCATGTTTTGTGATCACTTATAGAGGCAATTAGAAGAATTATACGTTAATGATTGGTATTAATGAGTGTAAGTTTCCAAATGTGATGCAGGATGGGGATGGGAAAATCTGTAAACTCAGGGACAGGGAGGTATTATGGTGGAATGTCAGTGTGTGTGTGTGTGTGTGTGTGTGTGTGTGTGTGTGTGTGTGTGTGTGTGTGTGTGTGTGTGCATGTTTGTACTGTTAAGCAATAATGTACAGGTCTTAAAGTGTGTTTCTTATTTTTCCACTCACAGGTGGTGAGGTGGGTCAGGGTTCCTCCTGCAGGCAATCTGATGTTAGTATCCATACAGACACGGAAAATGATGATAGGTGTGTTGAGGCACAGGCAAGGTTGTCAGAGGCGGAAACCGTGCCATCGTTTGACATCCCCCTGTTATCCACCCCATCCCTGCACACAGTCACAGTGCCTATAGATACTCCATCCCCAGTGGCCATAGCAGAGGGACAGTTGGTGGTTGGTGGCAGTGTAAAGAACAGTGTGGTATCTATGGCTCCTGTGTCTGGACACAGCAACCATAGCCAGATGCCCGGCAGGGTACCTCATAGGCAGATGTACAGGGGTGCTCGTGGGAGGGCTGCTGGTCATCGTGCCCCTGGCAGACGTTCCACATCTGGTACCATCAGATGCATGTTTCAGGCTGTCATGGAGGTGCAGGCATGTATGGAATGGTACACCAGACAGGGTCTGAGGCTGCAGAGGGCTGCTCTTTCAGCTGTAAGTGACAACATCCATGATCTTGCAGGTGCCCTCCATTATTTTACAGAGGTCATGGATAGAAGGTGGGGTGAGATGGTGAGACTCCTCAACCATGAATTGTCCGTGCTAGAGCATGTGGTGGGAGTGGTGTGATGGCCACGTGGACATAGGCCAGCAACACCAACATCTGGAGGTCAATGTGGATGTGCAAGGACACCAAGCTGCTCCCGTAGTGGCAGTACCAGGCCCAGCACTGCAAGTGGGTGCTGTCCACACCATACCACAGTTGGTCATGTGCACGTGGCCCTGGCCATTCCCAGGAGGGACCTGGTTCCAGCGGACATTGTCATCATCAGGGGAGAGTAGCATATTGAGGCTTGCACCTGGACATGCCCGTGGAACCCCTGGCAGGCACAGCTCTTGTGTCCATGGCTGGAGGCGGTGAATGGTGCACCCTGCCAGGTATGGTCTGCAGCTGTCCAACAAACACTGTACAGGGCAGCCACATGGCAGAACTGTGTGCATGCATACTCACACACAATACAAACACACCTAGTGCAACCCCATACCTACACACACCACATCACTATGGCCATATCAGTAATTAAAACCCCTCACTCACATGCATGGTGTCAAACATATGGCCCAGCCTAGGTCTCTGACAAACCAACAACACACCCAGTGCATATGATGATACATGTGCCACATCCCTGTCATCCATAACATCAATGCAGGGACAGGCTAATATGGTTCTGATGCACACTGTGACTGTACTACAGTGTATCAATGTACTGCTGTGTAACATGTCAGCAGTAATGTTTAATGCTTACATGTCAGTTAGTGTAGCTGTCCAGTCATAATGCATTATAGCTGTTATTAACACTGAGTGATTGTGGTCTCCATAATGTTATCCATTTGTGTTGTAGGTGTCCATGTGTCAACAGGAGGATGGTCTACTATCATATCTCACAAGGGGTATGGCACAGTGGTGACACCATGGCTGTGCCATATCCTGGGTGCAGGTGAACACATGTCACAGGTCTGTATAGCAGTTACTGCCTGTGACACATGGCCGATAGGTCTGGATGTGGTGTATACAGGTGAGTGCATGGTGGCTGCTGTTAGCAGCCCTTCTACAGTGGACAATGGTAGTTGTACTGGGTGGTACACACCACATGTTTGTGCATAACACACACAGAGGTTTAGGTGTTGATGTACTACACAGGGAATACTGTACACATGGATGTATGTACCTGTGCAAGGAACCCATTGTAGCCTATGTAATTCCACCAAGCCAGACTATGCAGAACAAAACATTGTGGAATAAGCAGTCCGCTAGTTTAATGTCGTTGACGATGATACCGGCAGGGTATATGTCCCCTTCCTCAATGTAGTGTAATCCTCAGCACAGTAAACATATGTGTGCTGGTGTGGGTGGCACACTCCTACCCTTTGGAGGGTGAGAGGTGCTGTAGAACCACAGATAGTGTGATAGACAAATACCTAACCTGTTAACATGAACTGTACAGTATTACAGCCAGCAACATGAGGGGATACACCCAAGAGTAATCGTAATGATGTTGGCCGTGTCCACAACAGCCACACACAGCTATATATACCAACCCCAGTATCGCTGCACACCTGTACAGTGGGGAAGAGGCCATTTGCACAGTTAACAGTAGTTGTGATGGAATGTATGTCCACAGGATGATACCTGTGACATGTTAGCATATACCACGTGGTTCTTGGATAGATGACCCCCTGGAACATGTATATTCTGCAACCTGAAGTAGATCCCTCCACATACATGCACACTCTTACTTGGCAACACTGGGAGTAGACCCCTACCTAGGTATGTAGTGCTACTGGGGTATGTGGCTTTAATTACACACACCACACAGCTTTTAGGATGAGGTGTGTTCCAGGTTACATGTTACATGCAGAACATCCCCAGGCATGTACAGTATGGTAATGGGGGATGTAATGATTGTATATGGACAATACATAGTGTGACATACCATCATATACACATTGAGAAACACATAACAGTCAGACACACATTTGAGAGACCTGGGCCTATTAGTGCTAACTACCTTGTCATTTTGTCCATTGTGTTACAGGTAGGTTGCACACAGCACATGCATAACTGGACTGGATAGTGTTATCAGTTACTTGTATGGTTGATGGTGACAGTGGTCACAATACAGTGGTACATGGGACATGTACCAGGGGTACCATGGTGTAATGACAGTGTAGCCAGCACCCACACCCCACTGTGGATATTGTATGCACTGGAACCTATGATGACACTCTGACATACCCATTATCACACATTGACCAGGACTGCAATACAACCCCTTGTCCATCTCAAGAGGGCTACTACAGGGATATGCATCTAATACACATGCCACAGGCATAGTAGGGTGATGCATTGTCATGCCACTTCTATGGGCAGCGACATCACTATCCCTAATACTGTGTGGCAATGTGTATTGTAATAGGAGTATGTGGCCTCAGAATGCTGTACCCTACATATATACACACACATGCGCGCACGCGCGCACACACACACACACACACACACACACACACACACACACACACACACACACACACACACACACACTTGCTAGAACTCAATGGGTATCCCGTGCCTATCAACCCATTCGTACAACAGTGTTGTGCTGGTACTATAAGGCCCAGGTAGCCCTTAGGGAGAGGAGTGTAACAAGATACATGTAATGTCCAGTACAGCAGCAGCCACATCTAACTATGTCAATGGGTGGTGCGGTGGGTGTGAAGGGCCTTAGGGTATTCTCAACTACAGGTCTACAAACACGCAGACACTGATATTCTCAGTAATGCACACGTACACATTTGTCAGTACTTTGGTGCATTGGTGCAGGTGTTCATAGGTGTGTACCAGGCTATTGTCCATGGAGAGATGGAAATGTGTGTACAGTAGTATCATGCTACCTGACATGTGCCAGCAGGCCATCTATCAACAGAGACCACTGTGATGACCCTCAGGGTGAGAGTGACATGCATCAGCCATTCCTCTGGGTGCCTCCTGCAGAGGGCCAGTGGTGTGCTCCAGTTGGCATGTATGCAACATGTATTACATAACATGGTTAGTGTCTGTCTTGGAGACCTGTACCTGAGCATATTCTGTTGGCTGTGGTAGTGTAGTTGAGGTATCCATGGCATGTGGTGTGTACAGGGTGTTGAGTCCTATCTTTGGCATTTATAACACAGCTGGGCAGACATGTCAGCGTCAGTCAAGCATAGATTGCCTGCACATATCCAAGATGGATACCTGACATCTGCACAGGGACTGACAGACATCAGCTCACCAACTAGCTATGTACTAGGATGAATGTGTTGACAGATAGATGTCTGACACTGATACGTATGATGGCAGCCCTCACTGACATGTGCTATACACACAGTAGTCTACTGTCATTTTCCACATGTCAGATCATTATCCAGTAGGAAATATACAATGTGACACAGCTCACACACAAGGAACACGACAGTGAGGACTCAGAGTCCATCTTTGCATGCAGGGGTGTATGTTTCCAGTACTACAATTAACAATCTACTCTTACTTGGGAAAGCACTGTCAACAGTAGTAACGTAATGATACACTACATGCCAGTGTGACTGCATATAACCTGGGATATTACTCTTGTGTGCAACACATTCACATGGATAAGAGTGTTGTACAAGCCATATATACTCAAGTGTTCCAGACAGGAGACTCACACTCTTTGCTACTGTAATGACAGCACATAGACGCATGTCATGTATATGGCATTACATACACTTATTACAGACGTCATTACTTTGCTATGTCATCAGACTGGAATGTGAGCACTGGTTACCAGGGCTGAGCCATGCTTAGCAGGTGTCAGCATTGCTGCAATATAACAGCTAAGCACATTTGCGCACTGGTAAGCGAAGCCTACACAGTGTAAGTGCCCATACATTTAACAGTACCTTAGCACAGCTTAGCTTCACACAAACCCACGCAAACGCGCTTAAAGCTGCTCAAAATTGCCTTAACCACTCTGTATCCAGCAGCCCTTGTTCTGCCCAGCAACAAAATATATAGCTCTTGCACCCAAGACCCTGTGCACTATATTCATAACAATTAACCACTACACCATGACAGTTGTGAAGACAGTTGTTGTTTTTCCAATATATCTGTCAGTACACATATTGAATAGTATTGAACAATTGCTGTGACTTCTACAATTGTGTAGTACTTGTTAGGGATATTACTGTTGCATCACATATGTTGTTATATCTCAATATACACATATCAGATACATATGGTGTGATACATCTGGGAAGGTATACACAACAGTAATGGTTACACATGACAAGGATAGAGATATATACATATACATATGTAGATATATGTGTACATGTACATACACATATATATTCATATATATGTATTAATATACATCTGTATAGTGCATTATATATATATATATATATATATATATATATATATATATATAGCCATATATTGATCTCTCTCTCTCTCTCTATATATATATATATATAGATATATACATATATAGATATATATGTGTATATATAGATGTGTGTGTGTGTGTGTGTGTGTGTGTGTGTGTGTGTATGTATATATATATATATATATATATATATATATATATCCATACATGTATGTAGATATGTATATGCATATCTATATTATATATATATATATATATATATATATATATATATATATATATATATATATATATATATACACATATACATCATGGAGTGGAGTCATACCTCAGCACCAATAGTCTCAACCTCTTAGTGCATGCAAGGGGATGTCATGTATGTATTGCAGGTATATATGTAGACTGTTGCTACTGTAGCAGGGGTTGTCTTAACAGAAATGTGTGTGGGAGGTCACATCTGCTATTGACATGTACGCCATCAGTTACTGACAGACATCCTATGGTCATCACAGAACAGTACCACTGATATCACAGTAATGATCCTGTGGACAACAGCAGAGATATGACCAATAAATCTGGACAGTCTGGCACACTCTGGTCAGTCCAGAGGTATACACAGATCCCTTTAGTGCAAGATATGTGGACCAAGCCTGACAATGTAGATGTTAACAGCCATGTAAATGGGTATATCACGTAACTACTCTACTACATATGCCCACACAGTTTATGCATTCACACACTCCTGTCTGTCCTGATACATAATAACTGGTGGTGCAGACGTCACATGGCCACATACTACCCACTAGTTAGTGACTTACATCTGTACATCATCCCACTGCTTTGTTAGAAATACATGACAGTTATGGTGGCCTGGCAGCAGTACATCTGGCAAATATCTGGACATAACATCACACTGGGTAATTACATTAAGCTGCCAGGCATGTAACAAATCTCTTTGCAAACTATAGGCAGACTGCCACAACACTGGCCTACATTTCTTATGGGGGAATGCACATGTACCTGCAAATATAGCAGGCTCTACAGGCATGTCACAGCACAGGGTAACAGACAACTGTGTGAAAGTGCATACCCACAACCAACGTGAACACAGCCACAGCCACATATGGTAAGCAAGCTTACTATTACAGTGTATGGACTGTCTGATCAACACCATCCTCATATGTGCCACTCACACACTAACCCTGCATATACGGGGCCACGACACAGTGTGGTCCGATGCCTGTCTGTGGTATGGGACATGTGTGTGTTTGGCCCTACAAACATGTAAGCCGATAGGGTACCATACACTGGAGCAGCATGTAAAATCAGATAGAACAGGACCAAGAACAATGACATCTACCACAGTCTGTAGACAGGCCAAGCTATGTATTCACAATACATATACTGCCGACAATCACCATAAGTACACAGACCTCACTACTGTACACACAACCACAGAATGCCTAGGTTATATCCTCAAATATAACCCCTATTATACATAACATGTCTAGCAGTCTGATATCTCACTGGCTTGTTATCAGGGATGATGTCAATAAATAATAGTGTACAGAACATATGCACCTCTTTCTGCATGACATATGCACAAAGGTTGACAGACGTGTGGCTAGATGCACAAACATACATACATTTACTGTTGTACCAGGGTTTGCTGAGTCATATGTCCTATGAGGGATATGAAGTCAGTAACTCTCATGGCTGTCCCCATGTACTGACTGCAATCCTCAGACTATGCTTCTGCAGTTCTAAGATGGGTAATCAGTGAGTAACACAAGACACATAAGACTCCAAACACTGGCCAGTCTGCAGATAACCCTACAGGTGGGAGTTTCCTCAAATGCACAACACTGTCATGAAAGGTATAAAATCATGTAGACCAGCCATATCCACACAAACCCTGTTAAACCAACATTACTCCAAATGCAGAAGAGCAAAACTTACATTCTGTAGTCATGTCTGGAGCATCCCCCTCCTGTTTGTTGGCCTGTCTCCACAGTGTATGTTGTTAGAGGTATATCCCGCTACCATCTCTGATGCTGTTTGACAAACATTGACATGAAGTCCTGCTTACAGTGAATGAAAAGGGCCAACACCCACATGATATTCCTAGTTATAGGAGTGTGCTTCCATGCAATTGGCTATGGGAATGTTACCACAGCTGTTCCACATGCAATCATCTAGTGGGGGACTGCAATTCATGCAGAGGCCAGCAGCTGATCATGAGCATAACTTAAAAAACGTAAGCTGCCTAAGCAAAGCAGGTTTACTTCTCCACATCCAGCAGAGAGGGAGCGAGAGACACAGACAGAGACAAAGTAAGACAGGGAGGGGGTTTGAGAGTAAAACCTAAGCATGTTCATCTCACACACTTACCAGTACAAGGTTTCAACCCCCTGCCTGACTATGTATTGTGTTTACATGTCTATGCAGTTATTGCATGCACCACAGAGCTTACATATTGGGGAACTGTCCAAAGGTATATATGACGGTGAGTGACATCAGCAACAGTGATAAAGGAGGAATAAGGTAGGTGCAGTACACTTGCCTGTCCACAAGAACAGGTGTCAAGGTCAACACAGCTACACTCTCTCAGGGACTCAAACACATTATCATAGTTGGCAGGGTCAGGATTAGACTTCCTAACTAGCTAGTTTGCCACAATACAGTAATATGCAGGTATCACATGCACCACAGGTGTTATCAGGATGATATATGGGCAAAGGGTATGTCAAGGTGTCTGACATCAGAAGGCATGCTTCAGTAGGCCAATGGGAAGTGTAGTAAGTGTGACTGGCATCCAAATCATTATACTCCACACACACACACACACACACACACACACACACACACACACACACACACACACACACACACACACACACACAGACACATGTTTGCCAGAACTGACATGCATAGGTGCATTGCTTCACAGGTGTGTAGTGGCTGACTGTGCCAGAAGGCTGTACAAGGCTAGGTAAAGGGTATACCTTGGCATCAGGTCACATGACAATGGTTTGCAGTGTGGCTCAGGGGTGTAGTGTCTGGATTGGCCCACACTGGTGGGCATTGTATTCACCATCCAGTCATCTGGGTTACTATTGTGGGTGGCCAGTGCTGTGCAATGCTTGCCATGTATGTGTTCTATATTCCATAACATGGACGGTGTCTGGGATGAGCACACGTCCCATATGCATGTCCTGTGACATGTGAAAGTGTACCTGGGGTGTCTGGGACATGTTGTGTAGACAGATTGTTATCATCAGATGTGCCATTCCTGACCTCATGTGGTGAGAACTGGCATTGGACACCAGGTTGACCTTGCACTTACATTGACAGCATGATACAGGCATTCCCTGGTGTCAGTGGCATCTGTTCATACAGGGCATGTGTATAAGTCATGGTATGTCCTTTGTAGGTTGCATTTGCTGGCTCTACAGTTGTTGCAGGCGTCCAGTGGGGAACATAGTGAAAGAGCACTGTATGCAATGATTTGCCAATTGTAGGGATGGGACAGGGTGCCATGTCCTATGTAGTCCACTGCAAGCACACCATGGTTACTATCTGTGGGCAATATGCAGGGAAATACCAACATAGTGGTTGTTGCCTAGCTGAGTGTGTTTGTGTATGAGACATAGGTGGAGAGTGTTCTCTGGGTAATACAAGGGTTGCCTATACTGTTCCCCAAACCATGATGGCACATGTAGGGGTATGGATTGTCTACCCCAGCCTCTCTTCTGTTTGACATCTGTTATCCTTGTCAGGTGGGCATTGTGACATATAATAGGCTCACCATATAAGACATTTGCAAAACCCATTCCACAATGAGTCCTGTTATTACACACATAGCTACTTCCACATGGGATACGTATGAGGAAAAACACACACACACACACACACACACACACACACACACACACACACACACACACACACACACACACACACACACACACACACACCAAGTCTCACAGTTGCCATGTCTGGGATTAGCACACCTAGCTAACTAGGTACATCACACTACAGCACTACACAGTTACAGCATGCCCCACAGAGCTTACTGGGCTATTTCTTCTCCAAAAGTTGATTTCAAAGTGAATGAGATCAGCAGGCTTGCCAAAGTAGGGCAATGGAAATTGTAGTGAGTGTGAATGGCCCCAAAAGCATTGATCCTTACACAGACAAACACAAACACACAAACTTTTACAGTTGCCATGTCTGGATTAAAGCGCCTACCTAACTAGTATGTCACACTACAGCATTACGCAGTTATAGCACGTGCCATGGAGCTTACTGGGCTACTCCTTCCCCAAAGATGTATTTCAAAGTGAATGACATCAGCAGGCTTGCCAAAGTAGGGCAATGGAAGCTGTAGTGAGTGTGAATGGCCTCAAAAGCATTGATCCCTACACAAACAAAAAACACACACACAACGTTTTACAGGTGCTATGCCTGGGATTAGAACTCTTACCTAACTAGCACTTCACATTACAGCATTACTCAGTTATAGTATGTGCCATGGAGCTTACTGGACTACTCTTTCTCCAAAGGTGTATTTCAAAGTGAATGACATCAGCAGCCCTGCCAAAGTAGGGAATTTGAAATTATAGTGAGTGTAAATGGCCTCAAAAGCATTGATCCTAGTCAGATAAACACACACACAAAGTTCAACAATTGCCATGGCTGGGAATAGAACTCCTACTTCACTAGTACATCACACTACAGGTATAGGATGCATCACCGAGATGACTGGACTACACCTTCCCCAAAGATGTATTTCAAAGTGAATGACATCAGCAGCCCTGCCAAAGTAGGGTATTTGAAATTGTAGTGAATGTGAATGGTCTCAAAAGCATTGATCTCAATACAGATAAACCCACACACACACATGCAAACACACAAACACACACACACAAAGTTCTACAGTAGCCATTTCTGGTAATATAACTCCTTCCTAACTAGCACATCACACTACAGCATTACACAGTAATAGGACACGCCACAGAGATTACTGGGTTACTTCTTCCCCAAAGGTGTATTTGAAAGTGAATGACATCAGCAGCCCTACCAAAGTAGGTCATTTGAAATTGTAGTGAGTATGAATGGCCTCAAAAGCACTGATCCCTACACAGACAAACACACAAAGTTATACAGCTGTCAAGTCTGGGAATAGTACTCCTACCTAGCTAGTACATCACACTACAGCATTAAACAGTTATAAGACGCGCCATGGAGATTACTGGGCAACTCTTTCCCCAAAGGTGTATTTCAAAGTGGATGACATCAGCAGGCCTTCCAAAGTAGGGCATTTGAAACTGTAGTGAGTGTGAATGGCCTCAAAACATTGATCCCTACACAGACAAACACACACATACACACACAGTTGCCATGTCTGGGTTAGAACTCCTCCCTAACTAGTACATCAAACTATAGCATTACACATTTATAGCACACACCACAGAGCATATAGAGCTACTCCTTCCCCAAAGGTGTATTTCAAGGTGAAGACATCAGCAGGCTTGCCATAGTAGGGCAATAGGGAGTGCAGTGTGTGTGCATGGTCCATAACCCTTTCATCTGGAAGCAGACACACAACACTCAGGGACACACAGGTTTATATTTCACAGGTACATGCATACAACTGCTAGATGACTACTGATTTGTACAGTCATGTTACACTGTTATTACAAGCTCCACAGACACTATAGTGCAGAGGGATACCAGAGGCAAATGTCTACAGTGATTGACATTTGCACATCATGTGGTTTTAGCCAATTGGATGCATGCTGGGTGGGACAGGCCTCATGATGGGAGGCTCTTTGTTACTGTCTGTCACTCTCTTCCACACACCTATGTGTGTGTGTAAGTTTGGCCTATTATAGTGTGTTGTCCTTGGATATATGTGTGTATTCCTATCTAATGTGTGTGCAAAGCATGACTGGTGTGTAATGAGGAGTGTGTGCATGAACATCTGTGACTGTCAGATATGTATAGTCCACTGTTGTTGCCAGACATGGGTGGGAGCATACCTAGTATGGCCTTTCAGTATTTTGTTGTCAGACATGGGCTTTGTTTCTCTAAGTGTGGGAGTATGCCCAGTATGACCTTCTGTATTGAATGTGTGAATCCATTCCAAGTACGTTGTACTCCAGTGTAGGCTTTTGTGTTCTACACATACAGCTAGCAACCTGTTTCTGCAGGATATCTGTAGACTGGTTGACAATATGGGGTCAGAATAGGCAAAGGATAGTGAGTTACTGTAGGTAATTGTGTCTGTGCTGCTTCTGCTATATGGTCTTGGTGTTAGCAGATATATTCAGACATATGTACTGTTTTACACTGTGATGTTTTATGTCATCAAGTACTGTCAGGTATACATATTTGCTTGCAGTAATGTCCTGGGGAACACATGGTGAATACAGCTGTGTCCAGTATTGTGGTCTGCAGCCTACATATTCTTGCTCAGTCATGCCATTCTGGAGGGGAAGCTGCAGACACTTGCTGATGGGTCTGTGTAAATGGTTCAGCACCTTGGTACAGTGGTGGCTGAGGATACCATGCTTGTATATCCATCGACGTGACAGTATGGCCATATCCTGCTGTGGCCATACCTCACATCTGTACAGATTCACACAGGTTACCCAGAGGCAGGGGTCATAATTCTGGACATTACCCCTTCACATTGTGGTTTATGAGCAGGTTTGTAGCCACCCATTCCTGTGTTTGCAGGCAGGGATAGTATGTGCACACGGCTGAGTTTCAGACTTCGCACACTATGCCATCCATGCTCCTACCCCTGCTCTATTATTCTATCCTCTTCCAAACATTATGCAAACATTATCTGATATGTTCCCTATAGTTATCACCTCCTCCCAGCAGTAATTTGGTGTTGGTCCATAGTTCATGCAGTAGGACATGGTGGACATGTTACTGGGATTTGTCCACATGGCCTTGCATTTGGTTTCTGTGGACTGTGTTACGCTGTTATTTGGGAGTCCATGACATAGCATACATTGGCAGTACGAGTGAAACACAGGCCTTTGGCAGAGGACTGTAGGCCATTTGGTAGTGATGCCGGCCAGCTGTAGCAGGCCATTGCAATGTGTCACTCCTACAGTCCCAGACTGCAAGACACTATATTCCCCTGGGGTGACAGGGTAGGTGTGCAAGTTGTTAATGTCAATACTTTGTCATTATTGATCCAATGCTGTGGATGCTGGCAGGGTGCTGCTTACAGCTAGGGACACACCTGCATGTGATACCTGTTCTGCGTGCTGCATTCTTTGGCTCTTGCCATACAGTGGTGGGGGCATATTGTACTCATTCACAACAGCAGGGATAAGCCCAGAGAGGTACCTGTGGGTGATGGTGGGGTGAGCTGGCAGCATGTGTGCTATGGACACTACTTGCATCTGACTTGCAGATATGCGTGGGGCATTCCACTTATGCTGGCTTGTGCAGGGACATCAGCAGTTTCTCAATACTTCATACCTGTGACCTTTGTGGCCTGCCAGAGTTTGGCCAGATGACATTGGTATTCCATACTACAAACCCAACTAATGTACTGTTAACCTGTATGTATAATTCCAAAGGTGTGACCATTTGACAGTACCATATTATACACTGTGTCTGGGGTACTTCCACCTGTGTACTGTTTGTATGTCTGGGTCCACATTCATGCCATGTCCATCTTTCAGATGGTGACAGATATTACAGCCAAACATTTACTATGGCTTACTGCTGGAATGTGTTTTGCTGGGATGCATTGTTTTTGGCACTGCAGTTGTGAGAACTTGGCCCTGTCATTGGCAGTACTGGCCAATGGCCACCAGGACAAACCTCACCATGCCTACATACTGACCACTCCCACATAATATACAACACACACCAACCTAACTCACGCAGCCCTGCATATTGTACACATGCTACAATCTATCCTGCTACTTTGGCCATCTCGGTTAATCTGTGCTCCACTGTTATTATACCCATACATACATGTTACTACATTTCTACATAGGATTGGGGGGCACACCTGACACTTGTACACATTTGCTATGACTGTACCGGTATTTCAGGTACTCTGTTTCATTCTGTATTCTGACCTATCATGCTGACTAGAGGCATATCAGTGTACTACAGGTCTTAGGTTTGATTGACCTACATTTCAGTTTCAGACGTCTTACCCTTCAGAACTAACATCCCACTGCCTGACCTGTTGTAGTCTGTATGTGTAGGTCTGGAGGGTGGATGCTCTCCATAGCCATCAATCAGTGGCCTTAGCACCGCCTTTGTTTGTGTTTGTCTATGCCTGTCCTGCTGGCTGAGACTGTTTTGGGTATGTGAGCCTCCCTGACTGGCATATGTGTTTAATATGGACACACATGTGGGCCACTACATTTCCTGCAGTGAATTTTGTCACCTTGTCTAGTACTGGCTACTACGGTGACAACAGTATTTGTTACAGATTTCATTCTGCCATTATATGTGTCTACTATCTGCTGGCATCCCATTCAGCCACCCGACTCCCTTGCATGCTCACATCCATACCACAGATACAAATAACAAAACATACTACTCCATTCAGCAATTGCTAGGGAGAGTGACTTACCTTGTGGCTGTGCCAGTATTGAGGATGGTACTGAAGGGCTGACTATGTTGGGTGCACATAGTACACTCCCTATACATGGTTAAGCAAAGGTAGTGCAATGTTTGGCATCCCTTTTACTATATGTGTGAGTTAGAGAGATGTGTTATTCCCTGGGTTCCTACTGTGTCAATGTATGTGCTATGCGTTGCCTCTTTCTCATGTCCAGGGCATACTGGGCATGCCTCCTTCTGCCTACTGGGGCAGCCTCAGGTTGTTCCTCCTTCGAGTCACTCTGTGCCTGTGCAGGCCTTGGCAATGGTGGAGAGCTATGTGGCCCTGCCCCGTGCTTTTCCTGCTGCAGCTGTTTTCACAGGATTATATTGTGTAGCATGGCACATACAATGACAATTTGGGTACATGTAGCTGGTAAGTTCTGCAAGGCTCCACCGGATATGTCCAGGCACCGGAACCATGATTTGAGCATCCCAAACACACATTCTATTATGATTCTGGTCTGTGTGTGTGCCTCATTATGGGGTTCTTGTTCGGGTGTGTGTGCATTTCTGCTGGGTGTCATCAGGCACAGCTCCAGTGCATAACTAGCATCCCCCACTAAGTGGTCGTAAGGGATGTCTCCATTGCCAAATATCTGGTACAGCTGCATCATATGCCAGATGTGTGAGTCGTGATAGCTTCCAGGGGAGCCAGCACACACATTCATTATAATGCCCTGGGCATCGCTCATGACCTGACAGTTGATGGAGGGGAAGCCTTTGCGGTTGATGTAGACCCTACCCCGCTCACCGGGTGGTGCTTCGATGCATATGTGCGTGCAGTCTATAGAACCCACTACCTCAGGGTATTCTGCTATTTGGTGGAAGAGATGCATATTGCTGGTCAAAGCCTCATGGCTGTTGTGGAAATATATGTGCTCACCGGCATGTGCTGACATGGGATCCAGGAACTGATGGAGTACCCTGGATGCTGATACCTGTGAGATCCCCATGTTATCCCCAGATGGCCTTTGGAAGGTACCTGTGGCTAGTATTCTTAGGCCTACACATACCTTGGTATCTACTGGGATGGGTTCCCCTCTGTTTGTTCTGTGTGTGAGGTGTGGCTGGCAAAGCTCAACAATTTGCTGTAGGAGGTCGTTGTCCACCCTATAGTGCTCCACTATCTCCAGCTCATATAGCCCTGGTAGGTTACCCTGGGTCTGTATAGTCTTCTCCTTCTCCTCACTGTGGGTTGGTCATCAACATTCTCATCCTCACCACCCTCAGCCTCTTCCACATGTTGATTTATAATAGCTGCTGCAGCCCCTATCATTTTGTTGCTTTTGTTTGGTAAAACTTCCCCGCTTGTGTACAGCATTGATGTAGAGTTTTTGGGAAAAACCAGAGGGAAAGGTGCTTGCACAGTTTATAGTGGTGTGCTGGGCTGGGCTGCTGCCTATGTAATTGGCTGATTCTGATACATTTCACCTGACAGCTATGCTAGTTCTCCTTGATTGCCTTCCTACTGCTGCTTTCCCTTCCCATTGCCTTCCTGTTTAAGCCTGGGGGTGTGCCATGCAAACACAGTGCTCAGATGTGCACAGAGCTGCTATTTCCTGGTTTACTTTGTTTTTTTCTTTAAAACACGGTGCAGGGAGCACACACCCACTTAGGCAGTGTAAAGAGTGCTTGGCAGCTTCAGACACACTCCCTTATTTAGCTTTGCTAAGCTAAGGGCAAACCCAAGCCACAGGGCTCCAATAAGCTTACAGTATGCCTGACACCCCCCATGATGTCAGCTAGCTCTTGGGCTTGCACCATGGTCTTCCTGCACCTACACGGTTGGGTGCAGGCTAGCCATGAGGGGGAATCTGGGATTCAGTATCGTTCCCCTCATTTGCATAGGATTGCCTGCTAATGCCTAGTTACAAGTCTGACACTGAGCCTTCCCCCTTAGCAACCACTATTCACTGGCCATGTTTTCTTCTGCCTGCCATTGAGTATAATGGCAAAATTGTGATTTTGGATGAAATGCTTATATGAAGGTTTTCTTTTTTTATTTTCGGGCCAGTCCCATTTGCATGCCGCTGCCCTATGCTTAAATGGCCGAAATCGGCCCCCAAAAAATAAAAGTTATTTTTTTTATTTTTGCAACTGTTTTCCATGCCAATGGCCATATATTTGGCCTTTGGCATGCTTTACATGTTATATACACCCTTTATTTGGAGCTGTCATGGCTCCATTTTGTAGTTTGCAGAAATGTACTTGGTTACTACCTGATTACATTTCTGCAGAAATGCAGAAAGAAAACTGGAACTTGTTTAGAAACAATTTGAATTTAATGGATAAAATAGGACATTGACCTAAAGTTGTTTTCAAACGTGGCCGTAATTTAAAAGACATTCTAAAGTTTCAAGCCAACTCACTGAGGAAGTCGACTGGGATGTTTAAATGTGAGGCTTGTAATATGTGTAAACACATTTTGGTAAACAATTTCTTTATGCTAGATGAAGTCAAATATAAACTACATAACAAATACAACTGTAACTCTAAAGACATTATTTATTTGGCTAAGTGCAATTGTTGTCCTGCCTTCTGTGTGGGAAAAACGGAGCGGAGACTCAGAGATAGAATTTATGAACATATGTATGCTATTTCCCACAAGAAGGCTGACAACGCACTAGCGAAGCATATTACCTCTTATGCTGATCACTCATTTAAATTCATGGTCATTGACAAATTAGAATGTAACTTTAGGGGTGGCCCACATTCGTTAAAATTACTAGAATTAGAATTAAAATGGCAAGTTAAATTAGATGCAAGTAGGTTCCCCGGGCTTAATGACACCCTTTCAATAGGTGTCCTTTTGAAATTAAAAAGTTTGGCGAGATAGTTTTTACATATAACCTTTACACATAATGTATGATTAGTATCATTACTATAACTTTTAAAACACATATTTTAAGTTATGTTATTAAGTAACAATTTCTTCAGTTAAAAAGTTAGTTTAGAAAATAATCCTCTTTTTTTCTTTTAAGTAACATAGAAATGGTCATCTTTGAGTTCACCTGAAACAATTATTTATGTGCATTTTAAAATGTCATACATTTTTAAAAATATAATTGTTTAATGAGGCATTAAATGTTTAGTTTTGGCGCCTTTTTACTATATAAAATTATGTGGAACTTGTTATTTGATTATTCTGAAGAAGGCTAACTACTGTAAGCCGAAAAGCACTTCAACAATTTCTCAATAAAAGGTTCGTTTTCCAGGTTGGACGAGGTTTTGTTTTTAGTTTATAAGTTTGTGTTTGTGGAGTTCACTTATTTCTAAGTTTCATGGCGTTCCACCCATCTTCACCTGTTGCATCGAACCTTTTGGGATCTTTATTTACTGAAACAGCTGATCCCAACAACATAACTGCTAAAGCACATTTGCCAGTTATCGAAAATGCGAACTTTGGATTACTTATGGAGAAAATTGATGCACTATGCACACGACTGGATCAGGTGGACTCAAATCAGAAAATATTTAAACAATTTATGACTGCAAAAGCTGTTGACTCAAACATTTTGCATACTGATAGCGTTAACTCTAATACCAACCGACTAAATGGAAAGTGTGGTTACAGAACCAAGGGTAACTCTACGACCACTTTCAGTGATGACAGCACACCACCACAGGTCAAGGGTCACCAGTAACCACGTCGAACATCAATAGACAAAACGACTTGCTGACACAAGTACATCCAAATGCTGTTTCTCAGCCACCTGCAACATTAGTTAACGCTACGCTAAACATTTCTTCTGGGCAGCGTACTCCTTTTACTTCTGTAACTAACAACTCGCCAACAATGTCTTCATTGATAAAAGACACCTTTTTACTTGGGAGAAATTCAGCAGAACAAGCTCTTGCCAACATTAACAGAGAAGAACTGTTATACGATAAAAACGCTACACCAGACATTGTTCACATCCTAATGACATCACTGTTGACAATGTCGAACTTGATAATAATTATTTAGATGATGACACAGAATTTCCAACTTTAAGAAGAAGTGAAAGACTTCAGAACAATTCAAAAAATAATCACAATACTAACTCAAGGTCCATTAACACTAGAAATGCCACTCCTTCTAATAGAAATTCAAACCATGAATACAATGGGGCAAGACCTAAGCAACAAAGACCTACGCATAATTTTAATACAAGGTCTAAAAATTTTTAATTGAGGAGGAAATCGGAGTTAATGAATTTTTGATTCATGCCGAGTCCCCCTCCATTGACACACAAGAACTTTTTGTTGCTAGTTCCCATAATGATGATGAAAGTACTGTCTTGGGTAATTTTGAGAACTATTCAGTCCCACTAAAGAAAATCTTGATAACTACTTGTTGAAACTGAAAAAGACACAGCTCAAAATTGCCTATTTTAAAGAATGTTTAACTGTTAAAGTTATACCAAAGGGTTTACCTAGAACTCAATACCCTACAGGATTGATAAATGACTCTCCCTTTCACAAAGA
Source organism: Protopterus annectens (assembly GCF_019279795.1). Taxonomy (NCBI): domain Eukaryota; kingdom Metazoa; phylum Chordata; order Ceratodontiformes; family Protopteridae; genus Protopterus; species Protopterus annectens. The sequence continues at coordinate 819,542,954 of NC_056733.1, forward strand.
ACTTGTGCAACTGTTTGAACGACAGGGAGCTGACTTACTTAACCTTATGATTAAACATTACTCTATTTTGGTTACCGAACTGACTGACACTGTCTTGGATTTGGACAAAATTGTAACTGGTGATTCTGAGTTTTATAGATACAAATACGACTACTCTAGGTCTATAACGAGCATTGATAAACATCTGAGCAAGCTGCAAGCGAATAAGAACAGAAAACTTGAAAGAGACATTAAAGCTTACAAGGAAGGAACAGCATATCCTGTGCCTTCTTTAGCACAGTCTTGGCAACGTGCTACTGCTAGAAATACTGGTCATAATGCTTGTTCTTCGACTGAATGTACTAGTTGTAAATGTTCACATCCTAATGACATCACTGTTGACAATGTCGAACTTGATAATAATTATTTAGATGATGACACAGAATTTCCAACTTTAAGAAGAAGTGAAAGACTTCAGAACAATTCAAAAAATAATCACAATACTAACTCAAGGTCCATTAACACTAGAAATGCCACTCCTTCTAATAGAAATTCAAACCATGAATACAATGGGGCAAGACCTAAGCAACAAAGACCTACGCATAATTTTAATACAAGGTCTAAAAATTTTTAATTGAGGAGGAAATTGGAGTTAATGAATTTTTGATTCATGCCGAGTCCCCCTCCATTGACACACAAGAACTTTTTGTTGCTAGTTCCCATAATGATGATGAAAGTACTGTCTTGGGTAATTTTGAGAACTATTCAGTCCCACTAAAGCCTATTATTATGTATAATAAAAGTAAAGACTTTAGAGTATATAATTTTTCTTCTTGCCCATTATCATCAGACTTGGTTGAATTACTATCTAAAGGACAAACATATGTCCCCTATACGAAGTTCGACATTACGTCTGCTATTTTTGACCTTAAACTTTATACTAAAAAGTTAAACTTTCAACATTTGTTTGGTGATATCACCAGTACAGGACCATCTTTAAGCTTTTATATACCTAGCACATTTAATCCACCCTTACACCCTGCTATACAAATGTTTGAGAGTGTTTGTGAATTGGATTTTAGATCTTTGGCTAAGGAAAGAACAAAGAGAGTAATTAACCCTGAAGAAATTGATCTAATTAAGTTCGTCCCCTCACAAAAGATTCGACTATGTAAGCCAGATAAAGGTGGCGGAATTGTAGTATTTGATATAGATGACTACAATTGTAGGATGAGAGCTATGTTAGGCAACGAATCTTACTTACCGAGCTCTAGGTCTGAGGTGAATAAAGCTTATAATTTAGTGAAAACATGCATCAATGACTTATTTATTGACGGGCGTATTGACCAGAACTTCTTAAACTACTTGACCACCTCTTTTCCTACTTATCCGAGTTTCTTTGGGATTCCTAAAATCCATAAAGATTTATTTAATCCTCCTATGAGACCATTGGTAGATGGAAGGGGATCACCTTTATATGTTTGTGCTAAAGTTATTGACTCTTTTTTACAAAAGATAGTAGCAAGCGAAAAACAAATTTGCAAAGACTCTTGGTCTTTCTTGGAACAGGTTAACACTCTTGAATTTGACGCCAATTACAATTTCTTAACTATTGACGTCAAAGACTTATACACTTGTATCCCACACACCACAGATATCGAATGGGTAACACTGATGATGTACAAACATAATGCCCCAAAAAAAGACATCTCCTTAGTTTCTGAAGTTTTAGATTTGGTTCTCTCATATAATTTTTTTATTTTTGACACATCATTTTTTGTTCAGAAAATAGGTATTGCTATGGGTTCCCCTTGCGTGGCAAGTGTGGCAAATTTAGTGATGGCTTTTTGGGAACCTGATTTTGTTTTCAAATTAAAGTTGTACTTGGACACTGTAGTCTTTTATACTAGATACTTTGACGACATCTTTATTTTAATAAAGGGTAATGATAGCATAGCCTCACTCCTAGTCGACTCTTTTAATACTTCGACTGAATTTTTGAAGTTTACGTACACGTTTGATAGTCATTCAATTTCATATTTGGACATAATGTTATCCAAAAATATTGAAATGAACAGTTATTTATCTAGAATTTATCGCAAAGTCACATACTCGAACACATTTCTCCACTACTCAAGTTGCCACCCTTTTTACCAAAAGAAGGCGGTTATAAAAGGGCAGTTAGTAAGAGCGGCCCGGATAGTTACTCTCGATTTTGAATTTGAGGAGGAATGCTTATTTTTAAAAGAAGCATTCACTAAAAGAGAGTACCCATTGGAGCTCTTAAAAAGAAATGATAGCCGAGGTGAAAACAAAGAGAGAAAACAACATTTTTAAACCTTTATTGGCTATTAAAGCCCATAGTATGGACAGCGTGACTAACTTGAGTAGTGATGGTATTAATGTTTTACAAAATAATAATAACAATAACTTTAATAGAATTACTAATTTTTCTACAACATATGTAAAAACAAGTTTTTCATGTATTGACATACTAAACAAAAACTGGAACTTGTTTAGAAACAATTTGAATTTAATGGATAAAATAGGACATCGACCTAAAGTTGTTTTCAAACGTGGCCGTAATTTAAAGACATTCTAAAGTTTCAAGCCAACTCACTGAGGAAGTCGACTGGGATGTTTAAATGTGAGGCTTGTAATATGTGTAAACACATTTTGGTAAACAATTTCTTTATGCTAGATGAAGTCAAATATAAACTACATAACAAATACAACTGTAACTCTAAAGACATTATTTATTTGGCTAAGTGCAATTGTTGTCCTGCCTTCTATGTGGGAAAAACTGAGCGGAGACTCAGAGATAGAATTTATGAACATATGTATGCTATTTCCCACAAAAAGGCTGACAACGCACTAGCGAAGCATATTACCTCTTATGCTGATCACTCATTTAAATTCATGGTCATTGACAAATTAGAATGTAACTTTAGGGGTGGCCCACATTCGTTAAAATTACTAGAATTAGAATTAAAATGGCAAGTTAAATTAGATGCAAGTAGGTTCCCCGGGCTTAATGACGCCCTTTCAATAGGTGTCCTTTTGAAATTAAAAAGTTTGGCAAGATAGTTTTTACATATAACCTTTACACATAATGTATGATTAGTATCATTACTATAACTTTTAAAACACATATTTTAAGTTATGTTATTAAGTAACAATTTCTTCAGTTAAAAAGTTAGTTTAGAAAATAATCCTCTTTTTTTCTTTTAAGTAACATAGAAATGGTCATCTTTGAGTTCACCTGAAACAATTATTTATGTGCATTTTAAAATGTAATACATTTTTAAAAATGTAATTGTTTAATGAGGCATTAAATGTTTAGTTTTGGCGCCTTTTTACTATATAAAATTATGTGGAACTTGTTATTTGATTATTCTGAAGAAGGCTAACTACTGTGTCTCAAAAGCGCTTCAACAATTTGTCAATAAAAGGTTCGTTTTCCAGGTTGGACGAGGTTTTGTTTTTAGTTTATAAATTTCTGCAGATTACACTAGTCCTGCGCGGCTGGCTGCCAGCTTCCTGGATCATAAATTCACCTCATTTACATGGTTTTCACATGCAAATGGGGTAATTTGCATACAGTGTCCATGCAGGAATAGTGCAGGAGCACTCATGCACATCCTGGGAGCTTGTTCCAGGATCTCTCAGCAGCCATATTGCCTCCAGCAGCTCCTGCACAAGAGCATCCACTATAACTTTGTGACATTTTGATGCTATCAACTGTGGAACTATCCAAGGTCAATATAAGTTAAATGTATAATTACCAGTTAGACACCACAAATGCAGACATACTAAGCAGTAGGTTAGCTATGCACCCTGAGCATCAGATAGAAAGCCTTTGTCTCCCTGAATCCAAAATATAGAAAACAGGGATATGGCTCAGGTATCATCACTCGCACAAGGTGTTGTGTGGTGATCATTACATAGAGAAGTTACAAAGTAATAATACACATTGCAGTTTCTGACTTCATAACCCTTACAACAGCATTCACTATAAAGTTGTGACATGTGGATGCTATCAGCTCTCTAAATTTCCAAAGGCAATATAAGTCACAGGTACAATGAACATTTCTACAACACCAATGCAGATATAGTAACAAATAAGTCAGCAATGCATCCTGAGCATCAGACACTGAATGTGTATCCCTGAATCAGAAAGGTAGAACATAAGGATATGGCACAGTTATCATCACATGCACAAAGTGTTTTGTGGTGGGCAGGATGCCTAGGCTGACAGAAGAGGATTGTGAGTGTGTGTGTGCATGAAGAAGGCAGACAGTTGGACAAAAAAAATGGACAGTGAGACAAAATAAGTAACTGTTGTGCATCTGTGCCTGTAGGGGTCCTCCAGGTGAAATTGGTGTTTGAGTGTGTGCATGAACACAGCCAAGTTAGATGCTAGCCTACATCATAGTGTGTTGGACAGGTGTGAGTCATGCATAGTAGAGGTGGCAGTTCATTGTTGTCATCCCTGACCATGAGAACCGGCTCTGCAAGAGTTGTACTGGCATGCTGACATCTAGGACCATGCTCAGATGCAGTGCTGCTAACTGAATGTGACTGCTATCTGCTGGATGAGATCCTTTCATGGGAATGCCCAGGACCATGACCTCATGACCTGCCACATCTGGGTGTGGATAACACACTCACTGATGGAGCAGTGGAAGTACTGCCACTACGGGAGACTGATTGGGCACAGTCATATTGGCTACCAGCAAATGTTGTGGCTGACCTATGCCCATAAGGACGAGGTTCCCCTACCAGCAGACGTTCAATCACAGACAACCCTCAGTCCATCACAGACACTCCTCATTCCAATATGTCATTCAACTGATCCAGTGAACTGGTAATATGGTGGAGGCAGTCATGCCTGTCAGAATGATACGCATCCACAACCCTAAGCATTTGTCTGGAGCACCTATGGTAACATGCCTGTGTGCCTCCATGATGGCCTTAACCATACATAGAGTGGCATGGGAAGTGTCACCTGCACCAGGTGGAGGAGGGATAGCAGGCCCCCTCCAAGAACCCAAATCATTCCTCCTGAATGGCAACTATCCCACACTTTGGCTATGGCCAGACTGAATGGGCACTGAACCTGCAGTAGCCACACTTCCCTGATCATTGTCACCAGCCTTCACCTGTCCAATATATGTGGGCTCAGTGGACTGTGTAAGAATAGACCTACTGGCTGTGTCTGATGGAAATGCAGGAGATGGAAGTATGCCAACCTCTGTGTCAGATTCAACCTCTACCTCCACAACCATGCCCCAGGTTGGTCATCATCATCATCAGAGTCTGATGAAACACTGACATCAGGTGGAACAGGGCTCAAAGTTCCACTGTCAGATTCACCTGTGATAAAAAACAAGAAACACAGGAATACATTAATACCAGCACTACTATAGTGCAACATATGCTAACAAAGTAACACTGCTGCCACTATTACAGACAGTGCTGCAATACACACAACACACCTGAGATCACTATCTTACACTACAATATTTGCTTAAATTGATCAGCAGTACTGACATCAAACTAATTGGATTACCAAATGCAGAAGGCAAGCATTGCTGGAGGCTTGATGGTCCTTGTCACTCTCCTACTTTGGATGCAATAGAAGAGTCTTCATGGGTTCTGTTTAAGCAGCGTTATTTTATACAAACACATTGCAATAGAAGTTTACTGACTTTAACTTAAGTAACTTACATACAGACTAACTGCTGGAATCATACATGCTTACTCTCTGGCTGCACTCTCATAATGGCACTAGGAATGGCATGTGCTTGACATTTATACATGCACTTTACGTCTTTGACATGCTTCTTAATGATACAGTACACAGCATGTGCATTGCGATCTACAGTCCTGAAAAAAGTTAATCAAGAAGTAAGGCAACAACATTACAATCAACAGTAACACAGAGGTTAATAGATTTGTCCCTTTATAACTGCAGTAAACAATTGTTTAAACAAGAATATAGCTGACGACTCCAAGCTAAGCTTATACCTATAGCAATCTTCAGTCCCCCACCACCAATCAAATAAATAGATATGACACATATTTAACTTACTCCTTTAAATTATTTAACTATACAGCAGCATTCAACTATTCAAATAACAAAGCCTACTTGGAAGCTCCTCCTGTGATGAAATGCTGGCTCCCACACCCAGCATATGTGGTATGGCAATGTCCTGGAAGCTGTCTGTGTTCCATAGAGCTGCTAGGAGCAGCTCATTTGTGGTCCATGGTGGTTACCTAGGAGGGTCTCCACCTGTAACCAAGAGGTCACAGTCTACTGCAGCTGCTCGCCTTCTTGCAGGAGTGATTATATCAGTAGACCTGCGGTGCACCTGTTCATAGATTCATCTAGGGCCATCCATGACATTCACATCGGCAACGATTTGTTGCCATAGTATGAGCCTACAGCTTATATCTTGCCTTGTCCTTTGCAGGAGGAGGCACCATGTTGCCGAAAAGCCTCAATTATTACATTGTTTTTGGCATCTGTGAAGGGTCTTGACATGTCTCGGTGCCATGATTGCAGATGGCCTAAAAGAAAACAGACATATAATAGACATAAGTATAACATAACTACAAAATATTGTTTACATATACAAAAGAAAAGGCACCCAGTCAGTATTACCCACTGGTAAATTAGAGATATGAAATACTAACAACCTGCAGGATGCAAAACAAAGGGAGTAACAAAAGCAAGATATCCTTGTTAGTGCCATAACAGTAACTTACCTTAGCCCACACCCTCACAAAAGAAAAGGCAAATGACCCTTTTGGCTAACAAAATATCTTGGAAATCCTACAAGTGCTGTCAAATGACCTGTACCTGAAACATTTATTCATATTTTTCACACAGCAGTCATTTCCATTTATTTTAATGTCTTGTCAGTCATGTCTACCTGTGAAATGGCTAGGCAAACATGGCCATGACATCCGTACACTTCTAAGTAATGCAAACAGATAGTGTAAAAACCTGCACTTTACATTATTGTTAAATACATTCCGGTATATGCAGTAAGTAGGTGACAAAATGGAACCATACCCTGTTAGAATCAGAACTCCTCTGGAGAGATATAGCGAAGAAATATTCCAAACATAGAACTAACATTAGCTTGCTTAGGTACAGGGTTGCCTTTTTATATGTTTTAGATTAGTAATGGATTCAGCTGTGAGTGAGCATTAGTTGGGAGAAGTTAATGACAACAGCACTGCAGGCTGCCTTACTTCCACTGGGTGGGTCAACTTACAACTAGAAAGGGTGTCCGGAGAGACCACAGGCCTTTCTAATCAACATAACACAGACACTACAAACCATGTCATGATATATGTGGATAAATTAAAAGCCATGTCACTGTAATCTGTCTGGTATACAATGCGGTCACATCTGCCTGACCTCCAGCCCACTGTCTGACCATGTCCTGGTGGGACTACCGCATATTCAAAACTATTATTACTTGATTACTTCAGGAATGTCTATTGAGGACAAGATTACAGTGCCTCTTATACTGATGTAAAACAGTCTCTATAATGTCAAGTAACACCTCTCTCATACACAGACACACACCAAGTTGACTGCAGTAAGAACAGAATCCCTACTTATCTAAATGTACAGACTAAAGGACACAGTAATTAACACAAATGCTACAACTTATGTTTGACTTGGAGTGTGTCAGACAACACTTTATGGATGATGACATCAGCAGTATCTGTTGAGCAGAAGATGACTTCCCACATGCTGGTGTAAAATGCTCTCTGTAATGTTAAGTAATAGTTCACACACACACAAAATTGGTGTCCATGGGAATAGAACCCCTACCTATCTACATGCACAGACTACAGACCAGACTACTTAATACAAGTGTCATGACACAAGTCTGACTTACAGAGGCATGCAGGTGAACTTATAGTAGATGACATCAGCAGGCCATGTGTGAGAGACAAGAGGTCTGTATGAAATGGATGTGTAGGGATGAGCAACTATCAAAAAACAAGACAGTCATGTCATTGGAGATGTAACTGTAGGATACCCCATATACTCTGCTGCCTACAGATACACACGCAGTCAAGTAAAGTGAGAACAGAACCCCTACCTATCTAAGTGCACAGACTACATAACACAATACTAAATGCAAACACCACAACACACAGTCTGAATTATACAAGAGTAGTGCAGGTGAACGTATAGTAGATGACAGCAGCAGGCCATGAGATGAACAAAGGGTTGAGAGGTCTGCAAAGTGACATAGCTTAATAGCATCATATGAGGCTATGGATCTACTTTATATGGTCGACATTTCATAAAGTCGAAGACCATATGGCCAAGACCATATGATCGACTTTTGAAATGTCGAGCATGTAAAAAAAAAACACAACAATCACTTACCTTCACATTGCAGCAGAGGGGCAAACCCCTTGCACCCCCCACACCCCCCGGAGCTTAAGTATACCAACTCTGAGATCACACTACAGTGTGGAAGATGGAAATCTTTCCATTCCGCACTACAGAGATGTCCGTTCCACATGGTCGACATTTCAAAAGTCGATCATATGGTCTTGACCATATGGTCTTTGACTTTATGAAATGTGGACCATGTGAAGGAGACCTGAGGCTATGAGCCTAATGGCACTAGGCTGTTCAGAAGCCTAGCTGTGTAACAACACAAGTACCTTTATTGAGCATAGTTGGATGTTTGGGTTTAGCAGAATAAGGTTGTAAGCACCACCTACTGGGCCTGTCCATGAGGGAACACACAACATTATATAGTACACTTTGTAATGTGGTTGATATATGTGTGGAAAAAGTACTGAGACCACAGCGTTGTAGTGCTTGTTGTGGGGGACAACACATGCATGTATTGTAAATATATGGTGTTTAGTTATATCAGTCTCTTAGTTTGCAATGTTTTCACATGTAGTTTTATGTCATACTAAGGGAATGGACAATAAAAAAGCATCATATATACAGTTCCATAGCATAGCGAGCAGCAGATTTGTGTGATGGTTAACTAAGTGTACACGCATGCGAGATGCACCTGTTTATGCGTAGGTAAGCAGTGTGCAAATGCGAGCCACGTTGCTAATGTCTGACAATAAGTAATGAGTATTTAATATATACCTGCTTGTTATCAGCACTGCATTGCACAGTAGTAAGCAGAGCACAGCAGTGGCAAGCAATGTAATTTCAGGGTTATTGCAAGTACAGGCAGTGGTGTATGTGTTGTTGGCAAAAGTGAAGGCCATGATGGTCCAGATAGCCGGAATACATTTACAGGACTACAGTACACACAATACCCGCAGTTATACATTTGAACAGAAATGTGATAATACATAGATTACTAAATCAATAAAAGTAACAGTGTATGGAACATGCTGCATTTGAACCCATGACCATGTGTATGGCAGTCCTATACTTACACCTTTTGCCACAAGAAGGTTGAAAACCATCTGTCAATGTTGCATTTCATTGCTGTAAACTGCAGTGTCACAGCAGTAAAACAAAGGTTGCACACTCTGTACTTGAATCCAGTACCATCTATACTCCATTCTGGGTTTTTGTGATGGCCAAGAGCATTAATTGAATGTATCCTTTTCTATTTTTGGCTGTCTGCTTCCTAGGTGGTCCAGTTTTTCTTGTTTCTGTAATGCCATGCTTCATGCAAACCAGATAAGCACAGCCAAACCTGAATTGCATTTGTTCTCCAGTTCCACTGTTTGCGCTATGCAGTGCATCATGGAAAAAGTGGAATTAAAAACAAGAAAAATAAGAAAAAAGGGAGATATATACGAAATGAGGAAAAGCAATGTATGACATACACAGTAGAAAATTATAGTATACATGAGATATTTCTACATAGTTCGGGATTTGAACTTGCACACCAATGCAACTTCAGAAAACAGAATGGATGCTTTATTTCTTTTTGCCACACAAACAGCTTTGCAGAAAGGAACTGAAGTCATTCTTCATACAACCAACTGCATCCGAATGTGCACTGCTATCAAACCATCTTCTGTAATTTGTATATTTAATTATCTTTATTATATTTGGATGTAGTGCACTATTTACAATTCACCCACTCATGCTGTAATTAGCATATATTAAACACACCTGCTGGTTGCTGATTAGTGTGCTATGCACACCTCTGCTCACTTTCATGCACCTCCACACACTTCAACACACCTTCATGCAAATAAGTTAAGCACAGTCAAGATAGATATTACTTTCCTCCGTTCTTGTAATATCACTCAAACATGGAGCATAAAAAGTGAAGGAAAGGATGCACACACTGTACTCAAACACAGGATCCTGTATACTGTAGCCTCACACATACATATGCTGCCACAGGAATAGATACATGACACACACAGTAAAACCTGCCATTCTTTCCTCCATTTCCAGTGGGTGCGCTAAGAGCAGCATCGTGCAAAGAATGACAACATTTTGTTTTAAATTACTTATAGCAGACAATACATTTTAAAACAAAATTCAGAGGATGAGACAGAACTTTTGAATTGAGAACTGTTTACATGCACTTTCACCCTTCACAGACCTACATGTACACCTCTGCAAGTGTAATCTGATACCACCCTCTCATGTCATCATTCACTGTTGACAGTCATTGAAAACAAACACTGTGGAAGTGCCTACACAAAGTGAACATCCTTACACAGTTACTACTGTTCAACAATTCTAATGAGTTTTTACCTCATTTGCATATTCACTGTGCTGACAGCCCTGAATCTACATGGGTGGTAACTGTGTAGGCAGGGAAACTGCAGGGGAACCCAATGTTGTAAACACAAAGGCGGGTTTTACTTTGCTATACATTTGCATTTGATAAAACTTGACTGTATTCTGTCAACTACGTACTGCATATGCTTACATGACAGTATGATTAGTCTGTTTTGTGGAGTTTACACTTTTCCTTTTCTACATTAGTTACTAGTATATTCTTCATTTAGGAGTGGGGGAGCGAAGCTGCATTTATGTCATGGAACTTAAAAAGGAATTCTTGCTATTGTTAGTCTAATTTTCTAGCATCCACCATGTCTAATAATGTCACAATGTGTGTGGTGTTGCATATTATGCTCTGTTCTATACAAATCTATGGACTTTTACTTGCTCTTGTTTCTGTGTAGACTCCTTTCTGTGCCTGTATTCAGATAATTTTTGAATACATGGGCAACACAAGCATGGAGTCTACATGGTTGCTTTACAGCTTGTTGAATCACTCCACCATGTTGATTTTCTTCATTAACATACAATTCAAGTATTTATGCTGTAATAAGCATGCCATGGAAGTTTCCATGTTTGTGCTTGAGCACGCTCAGCTGCACGGAGTTTAACTGAATCTAAATATATTCACAGCCATGTAAGCATGGCACCTCGACATGTACATGGTAAAAAATGACCATGCAAGCTTTATTGACTCTCCATAATATCACACAAAAAATTAAACATAAAATTATTTTATCTTTCATTCCCCTCATTGAGCCTAACATTCTTTGTTTGAATAGCGATTCTATCCAAACTGTCCTACCCATTAACAGGAGTAAGTCAAACACCCGCCTGGTACTATAGAAACAATAAAAAACTATTTAAATATATCACAGTCTAGAAAACACCAAAAACACTTAAGTTTTTTCAGTAATCTAAAACCATTTTTTTACCTAAAAATGCCTATATGTACATTAGTGAAATAAGAAGAAAGAAAAAAATACTAAATAGTCTTTGACTGTTTCAGTATTTAAGCTGGTGTCAACATTCCATGTCATTTCACATTGCTGCAACATATTCCCCTTCATATGTTAAGTCTTCCATTCTAAATGAGGTATAATGATCACTAGACTACATATGGCATTCAGATAGAAGCCTCATTCATCTAGATATATCTACACAGTACCCAAACAAATAGAAACAAAATGTATTGCTTCTCATACAAGCACTTGCAATGCACATTATGTACAACTTATATATAATCCACGTTGTCTGTCTATTCATCTCCATCGTAAATACTTGACTTTTCCCATGATCAGGAAAGCACATTAATCCTAACTACTGTCTCATTGTAATTTACTCAGGGTACTTCAGCACCCAGCTTAGCCTATGTATTCAACAAAAATAACTTATAAGTTAGGAATAAAATAGTTTTTTTTATCCTGGGTTCTTAGCCATGGATTAACCATGTATTTTTTTTCTTTCATAGGTTCATGGGTACATAGGTAGGTACTAGGCTATTGGCCCTAGGGCCTATATAAGCCTAGCCAAACAGTACCCTGGCTTTTGCCACCCAAGAAAATTATTTTCCTATGCCCCTGTGTTTCAAAGGCAAGAGTCTACTGCTGTTATCACTCATGAACTTTATCTATACATTCACTGCTTAAAAATACAACTAATAACAATGACAGTGATACATTCATTTTTACTTTTTTTATTATACATTTACTATGAATGAAGTGGAGTTGTGCAGAGAGTGATAGGCAGACACTGAGACATGCTACTGTGATCATTATTCACTTCACTTTCTTTGCAGTGATGGAGATGTCAACCAAACGGAATTATTTGTAAATGTATTAGTCCTCTGCACATTACAAACACAATGCAGACATAACCAAAGTTTTGGTTTTCATTTGTAGCTCTTATTTTACTTTTACAATAAGAGAATAATTGTCTTGTAATGTGTGCCCCTTGAGTTAGTGCATTAATAGTCATGAAACCTTCATATTGATTTTAATTAGAAACAGCAGAGTAAACCAATTGGCTGCCTGGTATGCGTGTTTCAAAATGTACGTAATAATGATAGATTCATTTACACAAAAGGACAGATGATTGTGATTCAGTATAGGTTTTTGTTAGCAAATACAGAGAAAGAATTATTTTTATCTGTCCTTAAATTGCAAAAGCATATGAACAGATCTCCAGTGAGACCGATAAGCTACAGCAAAGAATGTATTACAGAACTTATGCTAAATTGTTGAGACTTTTTTTAATCAAATCTTTAATCTCTAAAATAAAAGCTTCATAAAAAATATTACTAAATGAATTTTGTATAAAGTATATTGATATATTTGTGGCATTAAATGTTGACATCTTTAACTATTGCGTATATCATGTTGGCCAATTAAGTTTAAGATAATTCTTATTTTCTATGAATCAGGCAATGGCCACAAAATCAGTGAACTAAATAACAGACAGATTAACATGCATATTTTAATGTCTGACTTTATCCTAAAATATAGCATTTTAATAAAAGTCAATTACTGTCAGAAAATATTTGGGAAAAATGATGGGTCTGCTGAGGTTTTACTGAAGATCCCATTTTGCCTCAGTGTTTTCCAGTCTTTTAAACATTATATCAGATTGGGCTCAGAAGAGATATTTTTCCATTGGTGATAAACTACTAAATGGTGTCTCTCTCGCTCCCTCTCTCCATACACATATGCACACACACACACACACACACACACACACACACACACACACACACACACACACACATATATACATATATATATATATATATATATATATATATATATATATATATATATCATTTTCCCTTATTTTATTTTATAATTTCATGCTGGAGTAGGGCTGTAGAAATATCATTAGTAATAGTCTGTATTAAGTCTGGATTTTATAAAGAATCTGCACCTGGAGATTCAATAAAGCCTACATGGTCATTATTGACTGTGTGAGTGTGTTGCTGTGTGATGTGCACATGGCGGTGAATAAAACTCACCCGCAAACATAGAAACTTCTTTGGCATGCAAATTACAGCATAATTAGCTGAATTGTATGCTAATGAAGCAAACTAAAAGGGTGGAGCGATTCAACAAGTTGTAAAGCAACTGCATGGACTTCATGGTTGTGTTGCCCATGTATTTGAAAATTTTCAAAATGCAGCCACTGAAAGGAGTCTACGTGGAAACAAGACCAAGTAAAAGTCTGTAGATTTGTGCAGAACTGACTGTACCATGGAACCCCACACACATTATGACATTATCAGACATGGTGGATGCTAGAAAATTAGATTAACAATAGAAACAGTTCCTTTTTAAGTGTCATGACGTAAGTACAGCTTTGCTTCCCCACCCCCAAATGAAGAATGTACTCATAACTAATGCAGACAGCTAAAAGTGTAAGCCCCATGAAACATACTATTCATACTATCATGTCAGCATATGCAGTATGTATCTGATGGAATACAGTCAGATTGTATCAAAACCTGAATTCCTCTGTGCAGATATATACTGAAGTAATACCCTCCCTTGAGCGTACAACATTGGGCTCCCCTTCAGTTTCCCTGCCTACACAGTTACCAACCATGTAGATTCAGGGCTGTCAACATGGAGAAGATGCAAATAAGGTCAAAACTCATTAGAATTCCTGAATTTCAAAAAACTGTCACAGTGTAGGGATGTTCACTTCATGTAGGCACTTCCACAGTGTTCGTGTTCAATGCATGGTAACAGTGAATGATGACACCAGGGGTCTGTGTCAGGTTACACTTACAGAGGTGTACATATAGGTCTGTGAGGTGTAAAAGTGCATGTAAGCAGTGCAGAATACACAAGTTCTGTTTCATACTCTTTATTGTTATTTAAAATGTATTGTCTCTGTCCTCTTTAAGTTGAAATTTATTTTAAAATTTTTGTCATTGCTTGATGCTGCTCTTAGTGCAACCACGGTAAATGGAGGAATGAATGGCAGGTTTCTTGGTGCATGTCACATAATTATTCCTATGGTAGCAGGTGTACGTGTAGGGCTAGAATATAGAAGGTCCTGGGTTCTAGTACAAAGTTTGCAACCTTCCCTCCACATTTGAGTTACATGTTTGCATGATATCACAGGAACTGAGAAAAGTAATAACAAGATCACCTGTGTTTACCTTATTTCAGCATCAGTGTGCACAGTAGTGTGTAAGTGCACATCATGCACTAATGAGCACCAGTGGAGTTGATATTTTCAGTAACGCAGCAGATGTTTTTCATAGGTGCTAATTGCAGTAAAAGCAGGTGAATTTCAGTACGGTGGAGCTATTCAACAAGCTTTATTCTAGTTTTTCCTGAGTACTTCAATACCATGAGAGTAGAGACAAGGAAATTCTAGGCCTGAAATAAAATTGTGTTCTACTGCTGCATTTGCAAGGTATGCCCTGAACCTAGAATGTATTCTTTAACAATATTATGACATATCTTTGTATTTCTTAACTTGGTGCGGTTATGAAGTAAATAGTGGTGGATTTGTACAGAAAGTACCTTAACATGTGACAGCAGACACTTATTTTACTTGCATGTGTTCATTACTAAGTTCTTTTTGTAGTATGTTGACATTACAGTCATTGGCAAACTTAGTAAGCCACAGGCCATCTGTTTTCACCTAGACATCTGAGAAATGGATTCCAAACAGTAAGGGGCTCAGCAAAGATCCTTCTGGTACACCACTGGTAACTGGTCTGCCGGTAGAGGTGGAATCCCCAACTTTGACTGTATGCATTCTGTTGGTGAGCCAGTTGGCTACCCATCTAGTGACATATGGGTTAATTCCCAGCTGGGTGAGTTTCTCAGTGATGCCTGAGTGGGGGATTGTGTCAAAAGCCTTGGCCAAGTCAAGGTACTGTTTTACCTTCATCCTTTGGTGACATTTTTGAAGAAGTCCACCAGGTTTAATAAGCATGATCTATCCTTAACAAAACCAAATTGGGTTGGGTCAAGTGTTTAAAGGTCACCTATGTCTTTGTTGATAAGGTCCATGATGATTCACTCCATGGTTTTGCAGATAAGGCTGGTTAGGCTTATGAATCTATAGTTCCCAGGTTCGGTTGATGGCCCCCTTTGTGCAAGGGAATTACTGTTGCTGTTTTCTAGTCTGTTGGGACAAAGCTAGCAGTTAGATTGTGGTTGGAGAGAGTGCCAAGTGGTTCTGCTAGGTCCTGTTTTAGACCATTTAGTAGGCAGCCGGGGATGTTATCCAGTCCCATAGAGGTTGTGTTTTTGACCATTGAGAGTGCAGTTATGACCTGCTCTTTGGAGATACTAGGTAGAGGACTGGTGACAGGTAGGCTTTGGGGTATGTCTGATGGGGACAGGAGTTGGTTAAGTTTGCACCAAATCTGTCTGCTAGCATGTTGGTGATGTCCTCATGGTCAGTATGAGTGGTACTGTCCACTACTAGTTCAGCACAAAGCTGGGCCTTCCCTTTTAGATTTCTGATGCAGCTAAAAAATGCTTTGTGATTATCTTCAGCTAGGGATGCTAGCTTAGCTTTGTAATTGGCTTTAGAGGACTTTACAAGACAGCTAATGTGCTTGTTCAAGCTGTGGAGGGTGTCCTTCCTCTGCTGAGTCAGTTCTTTCTTGTTCTTAGACATTACTTTCTTCCTTTTATTGTAAAAACTATTTATGCTTGATGCCCACCAGGGTGACTTGTTTTTTTGTGAGGACCTTGTTTTGAACTGTTCAGGTACAGCTGAGTCTATACATTTGTAGAGATGTTTATACAAGGCATTTGTGTACACCTCTGTATAGCAGTCATTGTTGACAGTGGTAGCAGGGGGTTGAAACTATTTATGCCATTGCTTAGGAGGCTATAGTTTCCTTTGGATACATTTTTCATCATTTTTTGCTCTTGGAGGGGGGGGGGGGGTCAGGTATGATCATTACTTAGAATGAGGTTGAGTTATGATCAGACCTTACCATAGAGGGCAACTCACAGGGGGTAGTGCAGAGACCCTCTATGTTGGTGAGTGCTAACTCTAGGACATTCAAGCCACTTTTAGGGATGCAAACTATCTGTTGCAGAATATTTGTATTAACAATGTCCAGGAACCTTAGATGTAGCGTGTTTGTGCTCATATATGACTCCCAATCGATGGAAGGATAGTTGAAATCATCCATGACCAAGGTGTTTGGCTGTATAGTGAGTGACTCATGTAGGTTCTGTTAGGCAGAGTGGTTCTTGTAGTTTATGGTGGGGGACCTATAGCTAATAATGATATGGAAGGGGGTTTTACATACAGTTAGTTGGACTTGCAGTAGCTCTAGGGAGTCATACTGTTTGACCAGTCTTGAGGTGTGTTTGTCTTTAATGAAGATGGATACACTTTGGTTCTTTCATGCTCATTTTAAGGTCTGAATGTGTGGAAGGCATTGCAGACTTGCATGGCTGGGTGGCCCTCTGCAGCCTTGAACCATGTGTCTGTGACTGCACAGACATCGGCATCTTTCAAGGTAAGCAGTGGTTCCAGTGAGTGCAGTTTCTGATTTAAACTCCTAGCATTAAGCAGCATAACCATACATTTGTCTCTAGTGGACTTTTTTACATCAGGAATTTTGTTGTTATGATTTGGCCTAAAAAGGCACTATGGGGGAGGTGAGTACCTTTGCTGGTAACCAAAAAACAAGAGGCAATAAGGTGAAGACCATCTCAGGCAAAGCAGCGTGGTCTGTTGACCATATCTACCCAGGCTGATAGATACTGGATCTCCCTGGATTGACACCAGAAGCTAAACCAATTGCTGAAGTCAATTATTTTTTGTTTATATTGAGACATCATCCTGGATGAAGGTAGAATGCTGCTTAGGGTTAGGGATATACCTGCCTGGGACACATAATCTGAGAGTTCAGTTATATCTCTCTTCATATAGTCCCATGAAGTACGTCTCAAGTAATTTGCTCCAACATGGACTATGACAGAGTCATGACAGTACTTGTTGTTGATAGACGTGAGTACGTGCATGATCTGATGGATGCTGGCATCTGACAAGCAGCTGACCCTGACCTTCTTCTTGTCCAGCATGGTGAGGGAGGCATCTGTATGTCTCACTATTTTAAGGTGTTGTGCCTTAGGGGCTTATTGGCTGCGACACTGCCTTGTGTATTATTATGTGTAGTAGATTCTGTTGGGTCTGCAGTGTGTGCAGTAGGTTTATACTTTGGAGGTTTCTGATCTTTAGGTAGGCTTCTAGTGAGTACCTCCACATATGTGGGCTTATGTGTTGTGAGCTTGTTTTGTGCAGGAGGTGAAGTATGTTGACAACTAGTTTGATATCTGGTTTGTTGTTATGTGAGATAATTGACTCCGAATTCGTAGTATAGATACAGCTCTCACATGTATTTGTTTTAGAAGTAATTGGTTGTCAGTATACATGAGGCAATTGATACATTGCCTCAGGATCCCCAAGTCAATCAGGCTGGGTGGAGAAAGGGTGGGAACTTTCTGTCAATTATGGAAGATATATATAATGTAGTAACTAGTGGAGAGTGGGCTATAAAAGTGTTATCAGTGCTTCACAATGCACAAGTGAGTTCCTTGCAAGGCAGCAGTGCAATCTCTGAGCAGCTTCAATAAACTGAGCACAAATCTGCGTAAACACAACATTTGAATACAAGTAAAGTTAAATTATTTTAAAAAAGTAACCAAAGGGAAAGCCCAGGACTGAGCCTTTTTCCAGTAATTCCTAACTCAGATGGGTCCTTGGCTGCACACTTGTGCCACAAGGGTGTCGGGGGCCTTCTTAATGTAAGATGGCTGGTTTTAGTGTTCAAATGATACCAGTCTGTATTCAGCAAGCCTGAGTTTTGCCTATGCTATAAAATGCAGAGTTACTAGAAATTCAAAGTGCAGAAAATTGCAGGCACAAAAAAAATAAGGCAGTTTAAATAAAGGATCAGTTCAGTAGAATACTCTCACAACAAGAGTGTAGACCACAAACTTTTCCTAGTATGAAATAACTTGTCTGGAACCCAAGTGCTTAAACCAAAAGAATAACAGGCACAATAAGCCTTCACCAGCAATTCCCAGCTTAGAAGGGTGTAGGCTACACTTTCCTGCCACAAGGGTCTAGACTACAAACCTTTGTAACGTAAAATAACTGGCTTGAAACCCAAGTGCTTAAACCAAAACTAAGACACTTTCAGAATAATAGACACAAGAAGGGGTGTTGCCAAGATGGCAAGCAGTTAGAAGCACAGAAATTTTGCTCTGCCTCTTTTTAGTTATTCTGACAGGAATATTTAGTTTTAATGTCAAGAATATATATATATATATATATATATATATATATATATATATATATATAGATCCAGGAAAAATAATATTAGAATATATGGAGTGCCAGAGAAAGAAGAAGGTAACAACATGGTACAATTTCTAAATAACTGGTTACCAAAAAACTTTAAACCTGACAGAATATACTTTCCTTCAGAATAGAAAGAGCACTTAGATCTCTCTCAAATATTTCTTCAACAGATAATTCATCTACATCAACATCCATATTTGTTAAATTTCTCTGTACTCAGGATAAAGACTTGGTATTGAAAACAGCCTGGTCAAGTTCTCCAATAAAAATAAACGGAAAAAGCTTAATATTTGACAATGATTATACTTCTTCAGTGATCCCTAAGACAAGAGTCTGCATTCCTCTAATTAAAAATCTAAAGAAGTCAAATGTCAAGACTCAGCTTATCTTCCCTGCTGAAATCAAAAATTTTCTTCCTGAAGGTCAAAACTCTTTAACACACTTGATGAAGCCCTGGACTTTGTGCAGAAAAATAAAGCTTTGGACAAAACAGAAGAAACTGACTGGTCCTTAACTAGTTTAAAAAGACAAACAGCTAAAAATAGATGGACTACTAAGGAAAAAAAAACAGTAAAAAGTTTATAGAAAAGTGGTATCTTTTTTTTTTATTCTGATTATTTTGTTGTGTTATGGTATTAAAAGAATGCCCTAATATCTATTGAGGAATATCACAACTCTAAGGTAATACCTTTTAATTTATCTGAATATATCAAACAACAATATAAATAGTAATTTACCTTACTGTATTTATAGGTTAATGTTAAATCATATTAGATCTTATTAGTAGTTAAAATTAGAATAATATAAAATAAGTTATTTCAATAATAGTCCTTTACATACTAATAAAACAGATAAACTGATAAGTATAATGTTATAATACTAAATAAATTAAATGAATAAGAAAGTTTTAAAAGTAAAAGCACATTTAACTATTATATAATATCAGAAGTTAGATCTATGTCCTTTATATAGTTATAATAGAGAAAATATATATGTAGTAGTGTTGTTTTCTTTTCTTTGTTTTTCTCTTTTGTTTCTTATTTTCTTTCTTTTACACTACACTTCCTTTAGTAATGTTATTACTTAATATATAAAGATTTGATTTTGACAGTGGAAAAGTGGTTTATATAGATTGTAGATTGTTGATTGTAGATGTTAAAATGGTTTCAATTGAATTGCATGTTAAAAGTCCTTTGGTTACATTTGTTTTAAAGACAGCTCACCTGAAGCAGTCGTGAGCTTTCTACTACCTTAAACAACTAAATCAAAATGAATTTCCCACTAGAATGCTTCTACATATTTTTTTTTCATTGTGGAGAGAGCCACAAGCTGTATTTTGCAGTACAGATGATCCTAGAGTCTTGGTGAATACATGCAACAGGAAGGACAGTCTGAACTATGAACTCACAAGAAATACTACTGATGGAATGCTGAGATGGAGAAAGTGAAGAGAAGAGATAGAAGAAAAATGACAAAAAGAGAAAGCATACCTCTTTTGTAAGTTAAAGTGCAGAGACTTTCTTTTTACAAATAATGTTAAATTGAAGCTTTTTCATCGCAGAATTAGACTGCAGAGAGAACAGTCATTGCATTGCAGCATAGAATTGTATTTGTTGTTTTTCTTACATTCAACCCTTTCTTAATGCCGCTTAAGTCTTCAACACAAAAATGTCTATTTTGGAAGGGGTGTTGGTACTCTTTAATTCCCTTTATTGTAACAATAACTTCATAGTGGCAGGCACAGAAGGGGTCTGTATATCATTAACACGTTTTTTTTGCATAATTTCAAGATACATAACTTCTGTAGTAACTGTGCCTAAGATGTGCATTTTACTGTTTACTAGAGTGTCATCAGTGTTGGTAAAATGCACATGAGATTGGCCTTGGTTACTTAAATACTATACCCCATATTATAACATTTATCCTACTTCTGAATAATTACTACTTACTAACTACAGTCCAGACATCCACCTTTGGGATTATAAAAATAATGTATGTTTACTCTTCTGGGTTCAAAAAACATTGATGGTCCATTGACTCATTGGTAACAAATTAGAGAAGTCTGTCAGAATTTAAATATTTTTTCTTCAGTGGTGGCTTATTTCTATAACATGTCAATAAC
The DNA here is from genome assembly GCF_019279795.1 of Protopterus annectens. NCBI lineage: Eukaryota > Metazoa > Chordata > Ceratodontiformes > Protopteridae > Protopterus > Protopterus annectens. The sequence goes on from NC_056733.1 coordinate 819,564,172, forward strand.
TCAAGAATGTATAAATATTGATCTACTTATAGATTTTTTTATACACATTATTGAAAACATAATGCAGAATAAGTTGAGGTTATTTACATCTATAGCCACTTAAAACAAGTTCCCTTGTCTTCTTATACACTTCACCCAAAAACGGAGTGAGAGGAAGAGAGAAAAGGGAAAGGAGGGGAAATGAATGTCAGTTGTGCAACATTATTCTTGCCTTTGGCACTGGAAAAGCAGAAGGTTATGAGTTCTGTTCCCATTCTAGGTGATTGGTTTGCTAACATTGCAGTGTAGCATGTTATTTGTTTTGTCAGTAGAACCCTTTGCTAATTTTATTAGAACAAATACAAAGATAAAGGGGTTTTCTATAGAAGATTATTATAGTCCTAAAATTCAACTATTTGCAGATGATATCCTGTTAACAAGTGGAATGGGTGGTTGTGGTGGTGCAGTGGTTAACATTGTTGCCTCACAGTAAGAGGTTCTTCAGTTTGATTCCCAGGTGGAGTGCCTTCTGTGCATAGTCTGCATGTCCTCCCTGCAGTCGAGTGGGCTTCCTCCAGGTGCTCCAGTTTCCTCCCACATTCCAGTGACATGCAGTAGGTAGATTGGACATTCTAAACTGGCCATATGTGCACGTGTGTGAGTGAGTGAGTGGTACAGATGAGCTACCATGGCAGGGATAACCACATGGCAGTGTAAACCTTGGCTCAAGATGATTTTCACTGTTGAAAGTGATACCCTGACCCCATGTGCAAAATGGGAAAAAGGGGTTGAGGATGAATGGATGGATGGATGGATCTTATTAACAAGTAGAGACATTTAACATTCATTAGAACACATTCTTAATTCAATAAGCTATTTTGAAAAGATTTCAGGTCTAAGTTTTAGTCATAACAAAACAAACATTACTGATAAAAAAAATACCTTTTTAAAGAATTACAAGGAATTCAATTGGGAGAACAAGCAGCTTAAATATTTAGGAATGATCACAAAATCTATTTGGAAAGAATCAGTTTCGACAAACTATAAAATTTTAATTAATACAATATTAAAATTAACTGATAATTGGAATAAAATGTTTTTCATGATGGAGAGCAAATTTACATTAATAAAAATGATAATATTGCCAAAAATTTATTTCATATACAGTCATTGATTTTGCTTTCGACCAAAACAAACATCAAACAACTAAATTCTGTATTGCTTAAGTTTTGGTGGTATCCTCAAAAATCAAGAATAGCTTTTGACTGGCATGTAAAAAGTTGGGAAGAAAGCAGAATTGGATTTCCAAATATTGAATTGTGTGCTAAGTCTGCCATTACAGATATAGTGAGTCATTGGTTAAATTCAATCTATATTTCAAACTGGAAATGGTTATATGAAATAATTTTAATTTCAAATAATATACCCAACATGAATACAAATTTTAAATCGGACATCAATAAAATATATTGGGTCATAAAAGTCTTTTGTATGAGCACCAAAATTTATCAGGTCTATATTAGATGTACGACCGCTTAAATGTTTGAATCTCTAAAGGTCGACCTTTAGAGATCGAACAGTTAAGCGGTCGACTTTTTACAAAACAAAAAATGCACAACTCAAAAAAAAAAAAACTAAAGGGTTAAGCAGGGGGGCTAGCCCCCCTGCACCCCCACCCCCCCACTTTAATATACCAACTCCAAGATCATGCTACAGTGTAGGGAATGGAAAATTTCCCATTTCCGCACTGTAGTTCACTGAAGTGCGATCTCGGAATTGGTATATTTAAGTAGTGGAGGTGTGTGGGGGGCACAGCCCCCCTTATGGGGGTGCAGGGGGTATTGCCCCCTCCTTAAACCCTTTCTTCATATTTTCTATGTACTTTTTTACTATTTCGAACGTTTAACTGTTCGGTCTGTAAAGGTTGACCTTTACAAATTCGAACATTTAAGCATTCGTTCTAGTAATATAGAACCAATTTATCATATTTCTATTCCTTTTATTAATTATATTTTTAACTATATTCACAAAAGTGATGAAGAATAATTATCTGGTTAAAGATCTACTAATGTTAACGTTTCCTATATATTGTACTAATGGTTGGCTGGCATTATTTAATCTAAGAAAAATACTTGCTCTTACAGAAAATGGATTAAAATTTTGGTATCAGTTTTTAAATGGCAATAAAATACATTCTGATGATTATCTATTGCTCAGATATAATATAAAGGGAAATAGTTGGTTAAAATGCAATTTTAGGGAATATATTAAAAATAAAATACAAATACCATGAAACATGAATACAAAACCCATTCCAATTTTTTTAATTAATAGTGAGGAGATCAACAATAAGTCTTATATATCAATGAGAAATATGTTCAGATACCAATAAAATTATCTTTGAAATCTATAAGCAATACAGCATCACTCTACTGGAGAATTTTTACTTGGAAATATTTGCATAGAAGTTTTTTAACATCATATAAACTAGAACTGATTTATAAAAAAGAAAATATAAAATGGGGATGTGATGAAGTTTTAAATGCAAATTAGCTTCATATGGTCATACAATGTAAAATAGTTGTTCCATTTTGGATAGAATTTAGAAACTTTATTAAAGCACTGTGGTCAGACAATTGCACTATTACAACCTCCTTGATTTTATTTAACATCCCAATTCCCGATTCCATACCAAAAAAACAAGTGCCTCTCCTTTGGTCCATCCTGGCTAATGCCAGAAAAGTTATAACAGTGAACTGGAAAAATAAAAAAATACTTACTTTTACTCATTTTATCTGCCTTGCAAAAAATGTATGTAACAAGGAATTACAAACTGTTTATGGCAGAACATCAAATATTAAACATAAACATCTATCTTGGTAAAAAACGTAAAAATTTACTAGAAAAGTTTTAATGCTTTTGTTCATTGTAAGTTTTTGTTATGGACTTTGTATATAGTTTAATTTGTTTTTTAGTTGATTGTTATGTTTTGTTAAATTTATATTATGATTTCATATTGATTCATAATATAGTAAATTAAAAAAAGGAATAACAGACACAATAATTCTTTAACCAACAACTCTTAGCTTAGAAGGGTGTAGGCTATCTTCTCCTGCCACAAGAGTTTAGACCACAAATCTTCCTAATGTAAAATAAGTGGCTTGAAACCTAAGTGCTTAAACCAGAACAAAGACATGTAGAACAACAAGCACAATAAGCCTTCAACCAGACATTTCCATCTCATAAGGTTAGAGGCTACCCTCTCCTCCTACAAGAGTGTAGATAACAAGCCTTCTTAATGTAAAACAACTGGCCTGAAGTTCAAGTGCTTAACCAAAACTAAGTGGTTTAGAATAACAGTAACAATTTAACCTCATACCAGACAGATTACAGTGACATGTCTTTTAATCTAGCCACCCACATACATCATGATATTGTTAGTAGGCCCTGTGTTATCTTGATGAGAAAGCCCTGTGGTCTGTCTAGCTGGTGCATGTGTCTATTGAGGTTCATGCAGAAAAGAGCATTATACTGTATTACTGTTATGATGAGTTTGACTACAGTGCTGTCATACAATCCTGAGATATGAATGTGTTGGCATGTCTTATTACACCATATGTATGTACTGGAAAATCATTAAAAAGAAAAAATAGAAAGTAATGAGACACATTGTAGTTCCTGACTTCACAGCACTTAAAAGAGGCTACATTAGAAAGTACTGACATGATGATAATATTCACTGTATAACTTATAAATGACAGGTACAATTATCAGTTCAACAAGCTACATGCAGATATACTAGACACTAATACAGCTATGCACCCTGAGCATCAGACACCAAGCTTTTGTATCCCTGAATCCAAAAGACAGAAAACATGGATATGGCATAGTTATCATCACTTGCACAGGGTATAGTGGGAGGGGGGCAAGAAGCCTAGGCTGACACAAAAGGTTGGTGTGTGTGTGTGTGTGTGTGTGTGTGTGTGTGTGTGTGTGTGTGTGTGTGTGTGTGTGTGTGTGTGTGTGTGTGTGTGTGTGTGTGTGTGTGTGTGTGTGTGTGTGTGTGTGTGTGTGTGTGTGTGTGTGTGTGTGTGTGTCTGTGTGTGTGTGTGTGTGTGTGTGTGTGTGTGTGTGTGTGTGTAAGAATGGGAAGCAGGCAGACTGAACCATGTAACTGTTGTGTGTGTGTGTGTGTCTGTAGGGGTCCTCCATGTGAAAGTGGTGTATGAGACTCTGCATGAACAAAGCCAAGCTCAGTGCTAGCGCTATGTCTTGGTATGATGGACAGGTGTGAACCATTCATGGTAGAGTTGACAGTTCATCGCTGAAACCCAGACCATGAGAACTGGCTCTGCCAGGAGTTTCACTGGCACCTCCATGTCCAAGGTCAAATGCAGTGCTGCTACCTGAACTTGACTGATGTCTGCTGGATGTGCTTCCTTCAAGGCAATGCATAAGAACACAACCCCATGGCCTACCACATCTGGGTGTGGACAGCACACTCACCAATTGACCAGTGGAAGTACTGCCACTATGGGAGCATGATTAGGCACGGCCATGTTGGCTATCAGCAGATGCTGTGGCTGACCTATGACCATGAGGATGCTGTTCCTTTACAGCAGTCATTCAATCACAGACATTGTTCATTCCATGACAGATACCCTTCGGTCCATCACAGACACCCCTCATTCCAATGTGTCATTCATTTGACCCAGTGAACCAGCAACATGGTGGAGGCAGTCATGTATGTCAGCCTGTGCCACATCTACAACCCTGAGCATTTGTCTGGAGAACCTTTCTGAACATGCATGTGCCTCCATGACAGCCCTAATCATATGTTGAGTGACATGGGAAAAGACACCTGCACCAGCTGTAGGAGGGACAGCAGGCCCCTTCTGAGCACCCCTATCAACTCTCCTCCTTGGCACCTCATCCACACTTTATCAATGGCCAGAGACAACAGGCACTGAAGCCACAGTAGCCACACTTCCCAAACAATGTCCTTGCCCTCCACCTGTCCAATATCTGTGGGCTCAGTGGACTGCATAGGTGTAGGCCTACTGTCTGTGTCCAGGTAAAATGAAGGGGTGGCTGGATGTCAATCTCTGTGTCAGATTCAACCTTTGCACTCCCGACTGTGTCTCAGTTTCACCACCATCATCATCAGTGTCTGATGAGACACTGACATTAAGTGGAACAAGGCCCACAAGCCTACTGTCATGATCACCTGTAATAAAAAGAAAGAAACACATGGATGCATTAATACCTGCACTACTATGGTGCAATATGTGCTAAACAATTAACAGTTCTGCCACTACAAGCAATACACACAGCAGGCCTAAAATGACACATTATGATATTTTGTTAAATTGATCTGCAATATTGAAATACATTTATTTGGCTTACCATCTGCAGGAGGCATATGTTATTGGAATCCTGAAGGTCCTGAAATAAGTTAAGTAAGAGGTAATGGCAACATCATCACATTTAACAGTAAGACAGGGCATAATACATGTACTCCTGTACATCTACATTAACTGTACATTCAACAAGAATGTGTCTGACAGCTCCAAGCTGAGCTTATCACTGTAGCAATCTTGAACCCCCCCCAAAAAAAAAAGACATGTGACACAGAAGTAACTTTTATTTCAATCATTTTACTATACAACAGTGTTCAACTGGTCATATAGTAAAGCCTATCTGGAAGCTCCTCCTGGGACTCAGAAGGAGTGACGCCCATGTCAAGAACATGCTGTGGTCCCCTCTGCTGTGAGCTCTCATGTTGAAAGATATTCACCAGGAACTCTTCATTGGGTGTAAGAGGTAGTTCTGTAACAGGCCCTCCCCTAGTTAGCATTTGGTCTTGGGCAACAGCAGCTGCTCACCTCCATGCAGAGATACTTAATGTCAGTTGCCCTGTGGCACACCTACTCATATGTCCAGCTGTAGCCACCCACAAAATTGATGTTGGCATTAGTCTGCTGCCATACTTGTAGCCTTTGTTGCATATTGGGTCAACCCTTTCCCAGCAGAAATATCCCATGTTGATGGAGATCATCAACAATGATATTGTTTTCTGCTTCACTGAATGGGGGTCTCTACCTCACTAACATTGTTTGTGCCCTAAAAGACAACAGAATGATAATACACATAAGTATCACATACCTACAAAGTAACTGTTTCCAGATAAAACAGTAAAGGTACGCAGTCAGCACCCTCTGGAATAACATAAAGCAGTCTACAGATGTGAAATACTAACAGCAGGCAGGATGCAAAACAAGAAAAGTAACAAGAGCAACATATTCATGCTAGTGCCATAACAGTAGCTCAGCCTGGGTCCAACCCCCTTGAAAGAATACTATACCCTTGCATGTGCCATAAGAGAAACTCACCTTTGCTCCCCCTAGAAGAGCAGTCTATGCTTGATTGTGCCATCTAACCTGCCCTTCATTTGATGGCAACTGCTTATCATAGTATGTGCAGTTAATATCCTCACACATTTTAAGGTAAATGATATAGACTGGCTTACACACTGCATCTCACTGAGTACTGGTCAGATAACTGATGAATGACTAAGAAACACAGAAAGGTAAGCCAGACCTATATATTTCTATGGAATAACCATAACAGATTGTGTGATTACTAAGTGCACTACATCCAACCTTATTAAGTATAATAAATTTACAAATAACAGTTTATGTCTTGATATCAGTGTACCTTCAGTAGCACTTGACTGTGTGAGGAATTACTTTATTTCTTTGCTGCAAAGCTGTTTGTGTGTCAGAGATGGATAAGGCACCCATCCTGTTTTTTGAAGGTGCACAGGAGTGAGATTTGGGATCCAGACCTATGTAGATATATCTCATGTGTACTAACAGTTTCTGCTGTGTATGTCATAGATTGATATTCCTCATTTAAACTCTCATTTTATTTTACATTTTTTTATTTTTATTTTTTATTTTTTGGGGCTACTGTTTGTGTGATGTGCCACTCATCTGTTTTTCATGCAGTGCAGCAGTGCACAAACTGGTTGAATGGCCCACCGGGTAGCAGAAAGGACCCAGACAGCCAAAAACATAAACCAGATGCATTCAATTTAGACTGTTGGTTATCACAGAAATAACTTGCTTGGCAGTACACACCCTCAAGCACTGTGTTTGCATGATGGTAACCAATGTGCAACACTTTCAAATGCTGCAAAACCAAAAAGTGTGCACTCTCAGTAAGAGTAATACCTGCAATTGGCAGGAAAACATCATTCTACATTGGTCTTGATCTGTAGTAAACATGGTAGGTGTTCATGAAGAGGTTTTGAGATTCCATGCTCAAAGATGGGGTCTCCAGGAGCTTTGAACTCCTAGTGAATGAACTACAGGATTCCAGTCTTGGATACCCACCATGCTTTAAATATCTTAACCTTATAAGAAACACTAAAACCACATATCTCAAATAACAAAATCCTACCACCTGGATATAACATCTTCCACCTGGATAGTATGCCAGAAAAAGGAGGAAGCATTGCTATACTCTACTCCAATCAACTTAGCCTCTCCCCCCTTATCTACTCCACTCCCAAACTTTCACCCTGCAGAACTGTTAATACTAAACTGTCATTTAAACACCCATAAAAAATTTGCAATCACTGCCATTTATATGTCACCAGCAAAAAACATCCCGATCCTTGAAAACATCCTATCATGGATCTCACATAATATACCCTATGAAACAATCATCCTTGGTGACGTAAATATAGACTGGAAAACACTAGCCACTGACTCACTAAACTCAGGAATAATCTTCAGGGCTTCTCCCAACTAATCTCAACCCCAACATGCATGAATAAACACTCCAATAAGAGCTCTATCCTTGACTGGATCCTGACATCAGATCAAAACTTCTATCACATCTCCTGTACACTGCCTGATACTTTAAGTGACCACCTGCATCCATCAACACTCTCTCCAAATGTACAGGTCTCAGTTATACAAAGATTGCCATAAACTCTCTAGTTTTAACCCTGAGATATTTAATAATAGACTCTCATCCATCAACTGGTCCTGCCTTCATCACTTTCCCCTTAATGATGCTGTACTAAAATTCAACCACATCTTTCTAGATATTCTCAACTCCCAAGCACCCCTTAGGAAAATTAGGATAAAATCAAACTTTGCTCCCTGACTTACACAGGAAGCTTGCTCTCTAATGCAAAAAAGAGATAGAGCATGGAAATCCTGGCTAAAAAAAATCTCCTACCCACCTTCAAAACTGCAAAGAACTCAGAAACTATACCAAAAAACATATTAACAAAGACAAGAAAACTTTTTACCATAAGGCCCAAACTAACCACCATCCCAATCCCAAATAATTCTGGAGTGCTATCAATAAGATTCTTCACCCTGGAAGTCCCACAACACCAAACCCCTCCCCAGACAAATCTGCACAAGAAACTGCTACCCTTCTTAACTGTTACTTTACTGACTCCATCTGCAAACTAACCCACATAGTCCCCAACACCAACCCCTCTACGCCTCCCCCTCCACCAACTCACAAAACTCCCTTTTCACTTCAGCCAGTTCCCACTGCTTACATAAAATCACTCATCCACAAACTAAAGCCATGCTCTCCTTCTACTGATAATTTACCCCCTTTTAAACTTCATTGCTGACTATATAGCTTATCAAATTTCTATACTAATCAATATATTGATTCAAGAATCTATAGTCCCAGATATCTGGAAAACATTCTATACCATACCACTACACAAAGGACGAAATTCCACTGACCCTTCTAATTTCAGGCCTATAGCCACTCTCTAAAATCCTTGAAAAAATGCATACACACAGCTTCTAAACTTTCTTATTCGAGAAAACCTTCTGACATCAGCCCACCATGTTTTTGGCCCAACCATAGTACTGCTGCTGCCCTTATATCCTTCACACATACTGTAGCTGGAGCTGGAGACAACAAATTTATCTCTTGTCTGTTCCTAGATTTCTAAAAAGCCTTTGATGCAGTATCACACTGTAAGCTATTAACAAAATTAGCTGACCTCAGCCTCTTTGCTTCTACTGTTGAATAGTTCTCCAGCTACCTTACCAACAGGCTGCAGTCTGTCTGATGACAAACCTCCTTCTCCAATTTCTTACCTATCCAAACAGGTGTCCTCCAGGGCTCCATTCTTGAACCATTACTATTAAACATATTTACTAACAACACTTCATGCAGCATGCTGTCACTCCTCTCTTATTCAATATGCAGATGCCTCCACACTAATCTCCTATTCTGACAATCTCTCTCAACTTCATACACTTAGCCAAAGCTCATTCCTTTCTGTTGAAAGATGACTTGCAGAAAACCAACTCATATTAAATCCCAATAAAACTAAACTTTTTTCCTTCCAAAATCTCTTTCTCAGCACAAATCTACCTTTACTATCTCATCACTTAATAAACAATCACTAAAGTAGAATCCCACACAAAGCTTCTTGGTACTATAATATACGATCAATTAAAATTTGACCTTCACATTCATCAACGTATCCAAAAAAAAAAAAAAAGTGGGTCTCTTTACAGGAACAAAAAATTCCTCACTACAGACTCCAAACTTTCTCTAGCAAATATTTTCTACCCTAGTTTATGCCTCTCCAATCCTAACAAACTTACAGTCCACTTTAATTTCCAAGCTTGAACAAACATAACAAAATTACAACATTTGCCATGAATCAACCCTACACCTCATCACTGTCTTTCACTAAAGAAGCTACAGTGGTTAGAATTCTCCCAAAAAGTCCTTCTATCATAACTTCAAATAATGCACTTCATCCTCAACAAACCCACTACCTTCCCCACATTCTCTTCTCTAGTATCCTACTACACCCCAAAAACGTTCTCTCCGAAGCTCTGACCAACATCTCTAGGATATGTACAGGCTAATAAAATCATCTGCAAAATTCTCTATAAATACTCTGTATCACAAGCCGGAACAAACTCCCTCTCACTGTAAGAAGTATTACCCACGTAAATAGCTTCAACAGGGCACTAAAAGATACCTTCTCAAACTCCTGGATCTGCTCCTGCCAGGACCCTACATTATCCACCCCCCTTACATACCCTCCAACTCTCTACATTGTTCCACTACTCTGTATCTCTGCCTCACTCAACTAAACTATGTATCAACTTATGTTTAATTCATGCTTCAATGTATGTTTCAATCTATGTATCAACTTATGCTTCATATTATGTTTCTATGCGTACTTTCAAACTATGTATCAGCTCATATCTCAGTTTATGTTTCAATGTATGTTTCAAGCTATGTAGGTTTTAAAATGTTTCAAGCTTTGTATTTTTTTAAATATCTTGCTTGTAAAATAACTGCCATGTACTGGGGCAGCTCATGCCCAGCTGGACCAACCTGGTTAACAAATGTCAAATAAATAATAAATAAATAAATTACATTTGAGTCTAGCAGGAAAAAAGCAAGTGGACTTTAATCTGTCTTTTCTTGAATTCTTTTATTAAGAGTAGAAAGCATTTCCTCTTATACATCACAGCAGCAGAATAATTATTGTCAAACCTTATTATTTTATCCTCTGTCTTAACAAGAGATTTTAACCAGGCGGCTGTTTTCAGGATAAATTCTTTATCTTGTGATGAAAAAATCTCACAATAGTAGAACTCGGTGGAGGATTATTTTTTTGAGGAAGAGGTAACCAAGGATCTATGTGCTCTTTCTATACCATATGACATAGCTTCAGGCAAATCAAGAATCTTAGGAAGTCTGGATGTTAAAAAGTTTTTCATGCTGCCCCCTTCTATTTTTTCAGGCAGACCAAAGATATGGACATTATTTCTCTGAGTCTGTTTTTCTAGATCATCTATTTTGTTCAAGAGTAGAGTATTTTCCTTCAGTGAGATTTCAGTATTATTTTCATCTTCAGATAATCTCTCTTCTTTGTCATTTAAGGCATCCTCTGTTCCAGTTATTTGTGTTTTATGTTGTTTTAAAGACTTATGTATTTGTTCGATCTGTTTTGAGCATTTTTCTTTAAAGTTATTTAATTTGTTATCCAGTTTGTCCATTTTCAAAGAAAGTTCTTGTATGTTAGTAAGAACAGACTGAAACTCATTTTTCAAAGAAGAGTCCCATGAGATTCTTTTTGTGTGACTCATTTCAGGAATATTAGTAAAGAGAATTTCCAGATATAAATTTGACAGATAAATAATAATATATAAAAAATGATATTATCCTTCAGAATGAATTAAAGTAGAAATGTCTACTTAGAAAAAATCAGCTAGGATAACTTAGAAATATAATTTCAGAAATAAAAATAGAGTAGCAGAGCAGAAGATATCTGCTGTTAGCCTGTCAGCATCCTAGCCATGCCCCCTTGCATTTAGTTGTGATGGTTAAGACCACTAAGTGATGGTCAGATATGACTAGAGATAGGGTATCTAAAGGCCTAGAACAAAACGGAGCTATGCTTGTGATGATCAAATCTACAATGTTTGAGCTCTTGGTAGGAGAATGCGCAATCAAATCCAGTGACTTTGCATGTGTGAAATCTAAGAAGCACTTTATATAGTTATTTGTAGACATGTAGGTTTTCCATTTAATAGACAGATAATTAAAATCCCCAAGAAAGTGCAGTTTTGTAAGTACTTACCATAACAGTAGATATTGGAATGACCACTGCTGCAGTAGCCTATGGGGGCTGTATATCCTGCATAGGATATAGGTTAATAGGTTCATAGGTCAATACTATGCTGGCTGCCCTTGTGGGCAAATTTAAAGCTAGCAAATTTCTCTTTTTATGCTCCAAATAATCTATCCTATTTGGTTATAGACTGGCCTTATCCATCCCATGGATGATAATTATATATTACTCCTAATAAGAATAACTGGGGTTGTATAATAGATAATTGGAGAGACCCATGCATGGGATGAAGCATTAGGAGCTGCCTTTGTCCATTAGTACTACAGGGAGCAGTCCTGGGGTAAATTTTCTGTTTTCCATCCATAAATCTAAGTTGCACTAGAGAATGAACAGGGATGAATTTTGCTTTATGTGGATGGGGTGTCTGTTTAGATCCGTAGACCAAATATTTCTGATGACATTTGGCTTGCTGATGTACAGTAAATCCATCAGACATGGGTCAGAAGATGCCTTGTATTACAAACACAGGGCACCTCTTGCAGTCTGTAGATACCAAGTATAGTGACAGTGCTTTAAGTTAGCCCATATAGGCCTAAACATGTTGTTTAGGCCTTGTATCCTTTTAGTAGGATATCTCTGTGGGTGTTCCAGTTGTTTTATGTGTCTAGATAGATACATGCCAAAGGGGGCATTATATTCAATAATTTCCCTAAAGAGGGATGAGTAAAGGGGACAATGACATCCCCAGATCTAGACACAGTCCCTTTGTTTATAAGCTGTGCAATATAGAAAGACTTTCTTACAAGAATAGACATGTGCTGGTCAAAAGTTAGATCACTGTCCATGTACATTCCCAAATCCTGAACAACTGTGCCAAATCTTAGGGGTGTATTATCAATGTGATAGTTTCCTGGGGTTTATGACTTCCCAAAGGATACAATAATGCTTCTTTTTGCATTTTGTTTCAATTCATGATTTTGGGATTGGTTATTTATTTGAGACCTACCTTCCTGGAAGATGGTTAATGATTTGGGGATTCAATTACTGCTCCTAGCTTGCAGTCATCTGCAAACTTAGATAGCCAGAACCCTTTGGTATTGGCTTTTACTTCAGAAAAGTAAATGCCAACCAAGGGAGATCCCAGCAGAGAACCCTGGGGGACTCCACTGGTGACTGATCTCTTTGTGGAGGTAATTTCCCCTGTTTTGATTATCTGCATTCTATCTGTGAGCCAGTTGGCAATCCAGCAGGTGGCATAGGGGTTATTACCAGTTTATTTAGCTTTGCTAGTATGACTGAGTAGGGAATTATGTCAAAAGATTTGGCCAGGTTAAGGTATGTGTTGTGTACCATTTTGCCTTCATTCATTACTTTGGTGACCTTCAAAAAGAAAAAAAAACAGCTGAGATACTCTACTTCCAAAGCCTCAGGGCACATTCCAAGCACCCAAACCATTAGGCAGCTTGATCTAAGTTGACTACAAGGGACATTTAGGTGCTAAGCCCTTCAAAGCTTTCATGAAAATTGAGAGAGGGAGGCTAAGCACTGAAAGGACATTGCTAGAAAAAGCACCCTGGCATAAAAAAACACACACCAAAAAAAAGGGGGGGGGGATGGAGGAGGGGGCACACATACTGCAGCAGTGACCACTTGAACATATATTATTACAGTAAGTTTACTTACACAGCTGTATTATGTTCATTATAATGATCACTTCTGCATTAGCTTAAGCTATATGGATAGATTACCATAGCTTAGAACATCTGAGAGGTGGAAGAGGAAGGGTCCAGGAGCCCCTGGAGAATGGTTCTAGTAATGCGTGACCTAGACCTGGAAAAGGAATCTAGCTTGTAGTGCTTTGTAAAAGTATGCAAAGAAGACCACGTTTCTGTTTCTAGAATAGTTCTAGAGTAGTTCTAGAGTCCAACCCTTTCCAAAAAGAAACAGATAAAAAGAAGGCCCTGGTACTATGTGCCTTGACCCTGCTTGGAAATGTTTTGTTCTAGTGGAAATAACAAACGTTAATAGCCTAAGACAGCCATTAGGAAATGGTCTGCTTTGATACTGGTTGTCCCTTCTTCTTCCTTTTACCTTCACAAGAAACAAACAACTGATCAGAAGTTCTGAAAATGTTTGTTCTGTCATGATAGTATTTGAGTTGTCTGTGGACATCCAAGGTATGAAGAATCCTTTCTCCCTCATTTTGGGTTCAGAAAAGAACACAGGGAGATGGATAGTTTGGCTTAAGGTAAACCACACCACTTTAGGCATGAAAAAAGGATTAGGTTTCAAAGAAAACCCATCTCTGTGGAAAAAGAAATAAGGTTGACCCACCATAAGAGCCTGGAACTCTGATACTTTTCTTGCAGAGGTCAGATCAATCAGAAAATTATTTTCCATGTTAAAACTTCATGTTAGCCAGATGAGCAGGTTCAAATGAAGTGACTGTTAACTTCTCTGACACAAAATTACGATCCCAAGGAGGAGCCACCAGTTTTCTTGGAAGTTTCTTATGCAGCAGATAAATGAATCTTGATAAAGGAATAAGACAGGCCATAGCATAGTATCTCATGAAAATATTACAAAACTAGAGAAATGCTATCCCCAAATTAATGCTAGTTACTTTGTTGGCACTGACTAGAAAACATTTTCCATTTGCTTTATTAGTAGCAGGCTTTCTTGCCTCCTTTAGTATGTGCTGCACATCCTCAGCAAACAGGTCCCCAAAAGGTATTATGACTCGATTATCCAGGTAGCCAGCTGCAGATATTTGGGGTCAGGATGTATCAAACACCCTTGTTCTTGTGGGAGTAGATTCACTGTGTGTGAGGAAGCTTGTGGTATTTGCCTCTGGCCTATTCCAAATGAAGGGAGAACCACAGTTACCTGGGCCATAAGGGAGTCACCACAATGATCTTTAGGGATTCCTTCAGAATCTTCAAAAGTACCCTGGATGTCATATGAAACAGAGGAAAATCTTGCAGGAACATGAAATGTCCAGTGAAAAGAAAAGACATCTGTCTTCCAGGCCTTCTAATATGGAGTCCTGGTGAGGAATTTTGCCAGCTGATTGATTGAACAGAATGCAAAAGAGTCTACCATAGTCTACCACAGAAATCTTGGAAGACCTTCTGATCTAGTTTTCATTCATGAGGGTTTGCCTTGTTCCTGTTCAATTTGTCTAGTGCACAATTTTTACTCTTACAGAATGTAGGTGGCCTGTAGAGTGAGGTTCTGCTATAAAGCTATACTCCATGCTAAAGTGACTAGTCTGTTCAGGGGGTAAGGCATGGTCCTTCTTGCTTATTTACTTACCACATCACTATGTTTATTTATTGCATCACTGTGGAATTGTCTGTAACTACTTGAAGAAGTCCTGGGGACCAAATATGATTCAGAGTTAAGGGCCTTGATAAGAGCTAGCATCTTATCTCTTTTATGTTTGTGTGCTTTAGTCTGTATTTCCTGTCCCAGAGGGATTGCACTTTTATTCCTCTTGACACAGCTCCCTAAGCAAAGTCCATGGAGTCTCTGGAAACTGATGCTTTGGAGTAGGAGGGGGAAGGAAATACCTGGATTCAGGGATATTTGATGTGCCCACCAAGTGACTTCTGTTTTCACAATCCCAGAACTAGAATTTGAAAATATAATGGATGTTGGTTCTGGGACCAAAGAGACTTTGGATGCTATTGTATCTTTTGCATATGAGGTTTTGCAAAAGTTACCATGAGAATCATGGATGCTGTGAAACTTAGAATCCTAAGGTATTCCCTCACAGTGACCAAAGTCTGAGTGGAAAACCCCTGGAATATTACAGTGTAGTAAATTTTTCTCTTTTCTTTCCATTCAGAGTCTATGGTCACTACGTCCAACCAATACCATGATACTGCAGGAACTCTGCCACAAGGCCCAACTCTCAAAAGTTTTCACTGAGTAGATTGTCATTGTGCAATGTAAGCAACTTTAACAAGAAGATCCATGCTGACTATGAACTTTAACTAGTCAAATATGTGACCTGTGCTGGAAAGTGTCTGTGACATTCCCCCCCAAGGAGTAATCCTTGTACTTTAAGGACCACTTTCTTAGTTGGCCACTGTCCTTTCTCTTGACCAATAGATTATACATTATATGCAAATTAATTGTTTTCTTAGCTTTCTGGTTTCTGAATTCAGTAAATGAAAGAAAACCTGTTCTGCTCTGTGTTTCCTTGTTAATTCCTCTGTACTGGCAATAAACTGATAGCTTTCTGTAACAACTTGAACTCTACACATTATACCAAATCTGTTTAATGACACACCTCACCTTTACATAAAAAAACAGACTAATTAACTCCATTTCAACTCAAATCAGAATTAAATTAAATAGAAAAATACTCTCCAAAAAGCAAGAAACAATAATACTCCAATATACAAAAATCCTCCTAGGAGGAGACACTCACGCTAATCCTGGTCTCACCTATCACAATAAACATTAAGACAATTCCCTTCCATACGCTGCTCTAACTCCACAATAGTAATCTAACTTTTGACACCATAAACATTAGAAACATAGGAAATAAAACTACTAAACTACATACCTGGATTTCCCAGCATAAACCTGATATTCCTGCTGTTACTGAAACTTGGCTTAAACCCAGCATAATCAACTCCAAAATTACAACCCTTGGCTATAATATCATCTATAATGTCCATATAAATAGGAAAGGTGGTGATGTTACTTTAATATTTCCCAACAGCTACCACAATTCCCCCTCCAACAAACCAGTACCAAAATTCCATTCAGCAGAGCTTCTTATTGCTTTCCTGAAAATAAACAAATACTTATTACTGTCCTTTACATCCCTCCAGGTGACAATACAGCTACACTGGTAGATATCCTACACTGGATATCCATAACAGTTCCAAAGAAAAATACTACTGGGTGATGTCAATATCAGTTGACTCCCCTAAATCGAGCATGAGCTTATGCAGTTTCACACAACTAATTAATAGCCCCACATGTTATAATAAGACATCCAATTACTTATTAGACTGGATCTTAGTATCAGACCCTAACAAATTCACCACCACAGGTACAATGTTAGACTATTTCAGTGACAGTCTCCCAGTCTATATAACCAGACATCTCACACGTCCATTTATGAAACAACATGCAACCTGTCCAAATTTAACCCAGACATATTCATTCCTATCCTTTCATCTATTAACTTGAACATCCTAAAAATGTTCCCTTTAGATGATGATGTAAGTGAATTAAATACAGTTTTCCTATATATCCTAGTCTTATACCATTAGCACAAGACCACTTGCCCATCTACCTGCTTAACTGAATAAACTACTGGAAACATCAACAAGGTGTCTTTATTCCTCCCAGTGGGAGGGTATCAGACAGACACAGAGAGAGAGGGAGAGTCTCCTTGATTTGCTAGCTAAAGTGATTTTATCTGGGTTAATCCTTTATACTCTGTTTCGAAATAGCCTTACATCTCCTAGAAGAAAAAAAAATTAAAAGCAAATAATGCAATTTGGCTATCCAAAAAGAGTATAATTTTACTGTAGGATAGAGAAAAAGCAAGGAAAGAATAGAAAAAAATACAAAACACCACAACATCTAGAAAACTGCAGAATGCTCTGCAACTGTATAAAAAAGCAACTAAGTGAAGACAAAAATGATACTATAACAACATTCAGAACATAAGTAAACACAATTTTACAAATTCTGGTCAGCCATTGAAGAAATCTTCCATCCCAGTCAAAAATATAACCCTAACCCCTCTCCGGATAACTCATCACTTGAAACTGCAATAGAAGTCAACTCTTACTTCATAGGTGGTATAGCATTTCTAATCAAGGATTCCCCAACATCTAATCCCAACCCTGCCCAACAGCCACATATCACCACATCCACTTTCACCTTCAAACCTGTGACCACATCCTATATAAAATTATTCTCAAACAAACTCAAACCATGCTGTACTTCAGCTGATGGCCTTCCAAGCGAGGACCTTAAAATAGCAGTCAATAGGATTGCCTGTCCTATCTTACTTTTTATAGATTGGTCAACGCAGGAATCCTTCTTTCTCTGGAAAAAAAAAATCACACGGTATCCCTCTATACAAAGGATGAAATTCAAAAGACATTATTAAATTTTGACCTATAGCAATCTTGTCCTCCCTCTCCAAAATACTTGATAAATGTATTCAAAAACAATTGCTAAACTATTTCCTGGATGGTGAACTATCCCCTACACAACACATCTTCCATCCCTCCCATAGTACTTCTAACCTTTATAGATACTGTCAATAAAGCTAGAAATTACATCAAACTAGTCTCCTCCTTATTTCTAGACTTGTCTAAATCCTTCATACAGTTTGTTACAACAAACTTCTACTTCAAATGTCCTCATTAAGTTTATCTCAGCCCACCCTTCTATGGTTCAAAAGCTTCTTATCCAATAGGGATCAGTCAGTAAAATGGCACTCCACCTTCTCTCCATACCTCACAGTCACCACTAGTGTACCACAAGGTTATATCCTTGGTCCCCTCCTCTTTAACATTCTCAGCAACACCATCCACACATCCACACAACAGACCTTCCTAATACAATACACAGATGACTCCACACTCATATGCACATCAGACAACCTAGCACATCTCCAAAAAATTACTCATATAGCTTTAACAGTCACTGAAACATGGCTTTGTAACTCACAACTGATGCTCAACCCCCCCACCTCCAAAACAAAAAATGTCACCCACATCCCTCCCTCATGAAAAAAAAAAAACAAAATTTAAGATCCTCTCTCTTAATATTACAACCACTGATATGAAATTATTAAGGATAAAAGTGGATAATAATCTTAAATTTGACCTTCATATACAAAAAATTGCATTTAAAAAACATCAAAGACTAATGATGCTTTATAGAGTCAAAAGCTTTCTCACCACTGAAGCTAAAACTATACTTGCCACTACTGACCTCCTCCCCTCATTTCTTTAAGGCGTTCCCATCCTTACTAACCTCCATGCATCACAAGAAGCAAAACTTGAACAGTGATATAATAAAGGGGCTTAATATGCAGGAAATACCCTTTTCAGAACCCACCAATGCACAGCACTAAAAACCCTAAATTGGTTAGATCTGCCAGGGTTCTGCCAGGGTTAGGGTGGGGTGGGGGACAAGGTCCCCTAATAGTTATTCTGCCTTATTTGACTGTCTTTTGCTCTTGGTGTGGGGGGGTCCAGCTTTCATTTTTTGGAGCCTCCCTACCATTGCCTTTTGAATGTTTGCGTTTGTTGTGGAATTTACCCATGATTTATTGAGCCAAAATCAATTGTCTTATTTAGACTAACTACCTATTCCTGGTGGCCATGGTGGTGCAGTGGTTAGCATTGCCACCTCACAGCAAGAGGTTCTCCGATTTGATCCTCGGCTGGGGTGCCTTCTGTGTGGAGTTTGCATGTCCTCCCTGTGGTCGCGTGGGTTTCCTCTGGGTGCTCCGGTTTCCTCCCACATCCTAAAGACATGCTGCAGGTGGATTGGACACTCTAAATTGGCCCTAGGTGTGAGTGTGTGCATGTGTGTGCCTTCTGTGGAAGGTTGGGCACTGGGCTGGCAACTCGACACCCCTAAAACTCCACTGCCAATCATGAGCGGACAGGTGATCCGCTGTGGCGACCAATAACTGGAAAAAGCCGAAAGAAGAAGAAGAAGACTAACTACCTATTCCACTCATTCAAGGCCCCCCTGAGTTCAGTCATAAATTAAACTGAGTTTAAGTAAAGGTGCATCTAAAAAGGCTGTTAGAAAAATTAGAATCGGGTAGTTATATTTTGTTTCTTATCAAAACTGGATGGGGGAGCAGAAAATCCCTTGGACACTTTAAGAAGGAAAGCTGAAAATTCTGAGAGATTCCCTGAATCAGCTAATCTCTCTCATCACTACCAGAGAAACCTCCTGAACGTAGTACCAGTGGTTACAACCCTGGATGCAGTATCTACAGTCATGAACACACTTTAAACAATGACTAGTGACCTGAGAAATGTAAGAAGATAAACCATACAAAGCAGACTTTCCTCAAAAGGGGAAACTGCAGTTAAAACATTCCTCATATTTTCACAATTAGTTAGAATAAACTTTAACATACAAACCTGACAATTCAAAATTCTAAAAATCAAAGTTACAGAAGCATACACATTTTCCCCATACTTATCAGTAGCTTTTCCATCCTTGTCAGAAGGAGAAAATTAGAATTAACATCATGCTTTGCAGCAGGAGAGTTAACTAAAGCTATAGTTGCTGGGTTAGGTTTGGGATAAGTGTATAAAAACTTGAAAGACTGAGGAACTTGTACATTTTATTTGCTTTCTTAGAAGCAGTAGGTTGGGTGTTAGGGAAACCGCAGGCTGTGACAAACATCCTCCATTGATGACAGCACTAGAGGGATTGGCTGAAGGTTCTTTAATTTCCAGTTGTAATAACTCATGGTATTTTCTAAGGGAGTAAGAAACCTCAGTGTTCTCACACTGAAAACACTGACGCATTCGAGAAATAGTCTCAAAGAAAGAAGGGAGATTCAGATACCATGCTGTCCTCTGAATCTAAATCAGGAATCTGCAGAGAAAAAAACCTACATCTGCTTCTTCACATTATCACAATGATTCAAAGTCTTAAACCACTTCAGGAAAAAGAGAATCTCTTTTTCTTTTACCAGCAACTATCTTATTAGAAGAGTTAATATAGCAATAACCCATGCCTGGGTGTGGGTAATGCTGGATTTACCCACGGTTGGTGTGGTTTGGTCACGTGAGCGAAGCCCGAGTGGCCAAACAAAGACAACCGTGGGTAAATCCCAGCATTACCCACACCCAGAAGTGGGTTATTGCTATTATATAATGACATTATTTAAGAAAAAAATTAATTACTTTTCTTAAATAATGGCATTGCATAATGCCTTCTTGCTGCCCTTCCGCAGCTGTCTGGTATTCTGCGGCAGTTCTGATGTACTGCGCATGCGTATACTTACGCAGTACATCAGAGCTGTGGGCAAAAGCAACGGAGAAAGCAAGATCTCCGTTGCTTTTTAAAGTGTCTCGCTATGTTAAACGAGTTTAACATAGCGAGACAGCTTTAAAAAAAAGCAATGGAGAATCTCCGTTGCTTTTTTTAAAGCTGTCTCGCTATGTTAAACCCATTTAACATAGCGAGACAGTTTTGAAAAAAGCAACGGAGAAAGCAAGATCTCCGTTGCTTTTTAAAGTGTCTCACTATGTTAAATGGGTTTAACATAGCGAGACAGCTTTAAAAAAAGCAACAGAGATGCTCCGTTGCTTTTTTTAAGCTGTCTCACTATGTTAAACTTGTTTAACATACTGAGACAGATTGTAAAAAGCAACAGAGATCTTACATTCTCCATTGCTGTAAAAAAAAAAAGAGTTATACTAATGGAAAAAGTTCGGCCGACCGGACCTTTTTCCATTACTATAACTCTGATTTACAATGTGGACATTGACCAATCAGCGTGCATGTTTTGGAATATTAATGGGGGGGTCGTTGTATAATATCCTGTACAAGACCCTGAGCCAATCCCAATAAAGTATGCCTGTCCAGAGAAACTGGTATAGCAGAAGTTAAATGTTTAATTTTCTGTTTCTTTTTGACAGGAAGATTGGAGCAAACTGACCTAATATTGCCAACAACAGTTTCCACAGGCATGGGCACAACATTCTGATTAAGCAGGGGCACATTCCCTGCCCCTTCTCAAAAGACCAATAAGAGTGCATCTCCCTTGCCCACTGAGGGAACCTCAACAGTTGCATAGGATGTGGCTAACTCCTGGAACATAGAGGCTGTATGGACAACACCACAAGGATCTGGGAAAAAGATAAGTGATCTGAGGTACCAGCTTTAGCCACAGCAGAGTCACCCACCTGTGAATGAGGCAAATTATTAGTCTGCTGTGATGGCAAAGACTGCTTAGTCAACTTTTTCTCTTTGTGGCTGAAAAAAGGCTTGACCAAGGCACTGATAGTTTGCTCCATGGCCAATACAAAAATGGCACTTTTTCCCCAGGGAAGCTTAGCAGCAATAATTGGTAAAACAGGAAAGTTGCACAAAAGTCATTTTTTCCCACAAAATGCACATTAAAAAGCAGATAAAGGACTATCCACAGCCCCCCAAATGGTACAACAAGCACAGTTTCTCCTCAGAAAAACTAGTTTTTAAAAAAGTTTAACAACATTTTACCATAAAAGTAAAAAAGTGCATTCCCTTTTAAAAGAACATAAAAGTAATGTGACATTCAATAAAATGCTTTTACATAGCTTTAAATTAGTTATTTTAGTCATCAAAATAGTTAAGATAACAAAAAGGTAATGTGGAAAGTTTTATCTCCAAAGGGAATTTATCTGCCCCACAATGGAGCAGCATTAGCTGACCATCGACCCTTGAGACCCCACAGAGAAGCGCACTCTTCAACAGCAGGAAAGCTCTGAAGGGCTTGGCACCCAAATCTGTCTTTTAGTCAACTCATCTCTAGCTGTCTAATGTTTTGGGTATGTGAAAGGTGGCATGAAGCTTTGGAAGCAGGATATAACCCCCTATACCTTAGGCAACTGCAGCAATGATCAGTATGGTGAACATTGAGAGTCATGGTGGTGCAATAGTGCAGCAGTTAGTATTGTTGCCTCACAGCAAGAGGTTTTCCTGTTTGATTCTCGGCTGGGATGCCTTCTGTGTGGAATCTGCATTTCCTACCTGCATTTGCATGGGTTTCTTCTGGGTGCGCTGGTTTCCTATCACATTCCAAAGAAATGCATCTGGAGTGTTTCTGCCCAGACCTCCACTTAAAATGGGTTCTGTTCCAGTCAGACTCCACTGGTAAACAAATGTTAAATAAATAAATTTTGGTTCAGCAGTAAGGGACTTCAAATTGCTTAGATATACCTCATGAATTTATAGCATCATAGAATGGGGTTCTGCAGTTGGCTATAATGTGGTAAAGGATTGTCTTGATAGGAGAATGTCAAGGTCCTTATGCAGCCATATAACTCTCGATGAAATGGAGTCATGGAAGAATACGGACACACCACCATCATTAGCTGGAACTTTCCCAGCAGGTGCCCAGCACAAAAACCTTGTAGGGTGGGTGTGTTGCTATTGTTTTGGAGCCAAGTTTTAGTTATGATGCAAATATCAATATTTTGAGGGACAGAAGGGCTTTTAATGTGAAAAACATCTTAATTAGACTCCTAGCATTGAACAGACAGCTCTTTCTTTATACTGACTAGGGTGGAAGATGGAGTAGACTTTTTTTGTTGAGGAAGTCTTGGCCAATATACAAAAACCCTGTGCAGAAAATTGCAGGCCATCTCTAGTAAAGCAGTTTGGACTGTTGACCATCTCCCTCCAAACAGACACACATTGGACCTTCTTTGAGTGACACCAATAAGTAAGCGAATTGTCACAGTTAATTATGTTTTGTTTATATCATGGCAATGATCTCAGCAAAGGTAGAATCAGGCTCAAGACTAGATCATACCAGCCTCAGATTTTTAAGCAGAGTGGTCTATTATGGCTTTCTACATATGATTCAAAAGATGTGTGTCTCAAGTCATACACACCCATTTGAACAACAACCATATCATATATCAATCTGGAATGGAGGGACATGAATGACTTAGTCACCTGTTATATTCTGGCACCTGAGATCTTGGTGAGTGCTGTGTCTGTGTGTCTCACTATAGAATTGCCTATGACGAGAAGATTTCTTTATTTAGTCATTGCTCACATGGCCTTAAGGCCTTAGTAGTGCCATTTTAGTATTACTTCTAAACATTGTATACTCTACTTTAATCTTATTTCTCCAGATGTAGACTTTCCAAGATCTTACAATTTTTTTGTGGAAAATATGAAAATGTGATGACCCCCTGATTTTATTAACAAATGATTGATCTATCCATTTCTGTAGCCCTTCTACTTTAATTACTTCTGATTTTATCAAGGTTTAAGAGTGTATCTCAAATTATATGTCCAGGTTTAGGAGTGTATCTAAAAATGTTTGATTTGAATGTTGAAGTTATTATACAATTCCCCTCCCCACATATCTACACATTCTTCTATGGCACATAAATATCTCTTTCTCTCTCTCTCTCTCTCTCTATATATATATATATATATACATATGCATACATACACACACACACACACACACACACACACACACACACATATATATACATATCTATATATAAATATCACATATATATACATATCTATATATAAATATATATATATATATATATATATATATATATATATATATATATTTGCTAAAAGCCAATTATCAGGAAATCATATCTTCAGAAATAAAATAAGTTTGCACTCTAGATATTTTCCAAGGGCTTGGATCCCATAAACTACTAACCAAAGAAAGTTGGTAAGGCGAAAGCACAAATGACACTAGTAACCACAAAGAAATGCCTCTTCTATGGTACCCAAAGATGTTACAGAAGAACCAAACAGATGAACCACCAGTAAAGCCAATGAAATTCAAAGGCAAATATATGCAGAAAAGAAAAATCACTGGAACCAAGGCACGTAGGGCACACAACACTCGATTTAATGTAAAATGACAAAAACACACAAGTTTAAAAAATTCCATTCAGACGGCTTCCACATGCTTATGAACCCACATAAGAACAAACAAGTAGGTTTAAACACTTTAGAATCACATGGAAATGCAATTAACAAATTCAAACGCAATTCTTTTTCTCTCTTAATAAAGGTTTTAAAGAGACAATACCATTCAGACCTGGTGAAATATGTGCCTTTAAGCATAATATCCAGTAAAATTATGCTTTCTCAGTTCTATGTATAATGTCTCCACCTCTTATGTTCTCAAACAACACTTCTAATATCCTAAATTTTAAATTATGCTGCATTCCTTGCTCAAGTTTATGTTTAAACAGAACATTAGTAGGTATAGCTTGACTTATTTCTGAAATGTGGCTAGATGTGCAATCCTTTAACCTCTTATTAGTTTTACCTACATAATAACAGTTACACTGGTCACATTTAGCTAGATATACTAGATTACTGGTATTACAGTTCCCATATGCTTTAACTTCAACCACTTTATCAGTTACAGGAGGAGAAAAAGTTTTACAAATCTAAGTATTTACAAAAAATACAATTACTTCATTTATATGTGCCTCTTTTAGTGGACTTGCTGGAAAACCAGAAGTTAGGTTGTCCTTTATAAAACAACATATGTTTCACGTTGTTGTTTATCTTATGTGAAAGCCTAAGTTGATGGGTGACAAAATTACTTGGCTCTGGAACATCTTGAATTATGTGCCAGTACTTACGTATAATCTGCTTAACAGCAAAGGTTTTTTTATTGTAAGTCAAAATACATCTGGCATTATTTCCAATATGGTTGGCATTATTCATAACATGTTTCAAGGAGAAAATAGGTTTTGCTAGAGAATTTCGTAATGTTCTAATCTCGTCTCAAGCAGACTCAACTTCACCCTTATTATAACCTCTTTCTATAAAATCTACCCTCATATTTTTCATCTGTTCATCCATAGTAGAGTCAATTGTATTTAGCTTTGCTACTCTTAAGAACTGGTTATTCCTTACATTCGTAAAGGTGAACTGAGGGTACATGCTAGTGCTATGTAATAAACCATTCCTCTTAACTGGTTTCTTATACAAACAAGTATTAATGCATCCTGTCTGATTTTTACAAATGATAATGTCTAAAAAGTCTTATCCAAAGAGAATCATTTTTTTAAACTCAAAAATTCACGTTTTTGAAAGGTACTCATAAAATAAACTAAAAACATTTTCATCTCCTCTCCATATAATAACTAGGTCATCTACAAAACGGCGGTAGAATAAGACATTTTAAAAAAGGGGTTATTATAGCAATAACCCACGCTTGGGTGTGGGTAATGCTAAATTTACCCACGGTTGGCATGGTTTGGTCCCGAGGGCGAAGCCCGAGGGACCAAACAAAGCCAACCGTGGGTAAATTTAGCATTACCCACACCCAGAAGTAGGTTATTGCTATTATACCATGATATTATTTAAGAAAAGAAACTATTGCTTTTCTTAAATAATGGCATAGTATAATGCCTGTTTACTGCCCTTCCGCAGATGTCTGGCATCCGCGGCAGTTCTGATGTACTGCTGTGGGCAAAAGCAACGGAGAAAGCAAGATCTCCATTGCTTTTTTTTAGTGTCTCGCTATGTTAAATGAGTTTAACATAGCGAGACACTAAAAAAAAGCAACAGAGATCTTGCTTTCTCCATTGCTTTTTTTTAAAACACTGTCTCGCTATGTTAAATGGGTTTAACATAGCGAGACAGCTTTAAAATAAGCAACAGAGATCTCCGTTGCTTATTTTAAAGCTGTCTCGCTATGTTAAACCCATTTAACATAGCGAGACAGCGTTTTAAAAAAATGAGTTATACTAATGGAAAAAAGTCCAGGCGACCGGACCTTTTTCCATTAGTATAACTCGATTTACAACAGGCATGCTGGCCAATCAGCGTGCATGTTTTGGGGGGGTCATGGTATAATAGAAGATAAAACATACTCATGTTTACATATGTGCATGACTATGTTTGCAAATGTATTTGTAACAAGTGTACCTGTTGCTACACCTTGCACTTAATTATACATTTCTGTTTGGAACAAGAATTCATTATTCTGAAGTACCAGGGAAAAAATTTCACATAAAGTATTTATATAATGTTGCTCACACTCTATAAACCCCAATAAATATTCTTCCATTGACTGTATTCCTGCATCTATTGATGTAACTGTGAATAAAGAGTCAATATCCAGTGTGATAAAAAAGCTTTTAAGTTATTTACACGAGGACACTCATATAAACTTTGCAGGAAGTCATTTGTATCCCTTAAAATAGTGCCTGTTCTTTCAAAATTCTGTCTTTGTTGTGACTTAAAAACTTTGAGGCTGGTTCTGTTACTCAACCATGACCTGAAACAATGGGCATCATTGGTGGAGTGCTAGTAGATTTATGAAGCTTTGGTATACCATAAATTACTGGTACCCTAGGGTTTTTTACTATCAAATATTCTAGTAACTCTTTACTTATCTTGTTTTCAATACACAAGTCATGTAAACACATGGTTAACAATAACAGTTTGTTCATGTTTAGTAATTTTAACATAATTTGTAGCAAAAACAGCTCAATCATAGCATTCAAGTAATACGACGTATCCATAATTACTACATCACTGCCCTTATCAGCGGGTTTAATTACTATATCAGGGTTATTTATCAGGCTTGTGATTGCTGTATACTCATCTTTAGTAAGATTGTAAAAAGAACTAATTTTCGCTTTTGTATACAGTGCATAAATGTCTCTTTCTACTGCACGTTTGAGTATCTTAACTACATCATGATAAAAAGGCACTAAAGTACTAGAACACATAAAGAATGGATTAACAGTATTATCATCATTCCAAAACATTATTTTTAAATTAAACATCCTAACAAAAATACTTAAATTCTGAAATAGTCTTTGAAATGTCTGCATATCATGCAGGTATAAAAGTTAAATCCTTGTTAAGTACATCAAGTTTGCAACTTGTCAAAGGATTATGAGAAAGATTAAAGACTAAAGTTTTCAGACCTTGATCTGCTGCAAGTCAATGGCCAATTCCCTTTCTGTTTCTGTCTTCTCGAAAATCTCTCTCTCCGAAGTCAAAGTTGCGGTATAGGAAGAGACTTATTCAGCAAAAAAGGGATCTCAGTTGGATCCAAAGCTCTGACTGCATTGGGGTCTATAAGTTTCTGTTGATGTGCCAGACCAATCAGGTTGCAACTCGGAGTCATAGGTTGGAGGATGGTATCTGTGTGTAAGACCAATCACTAAGTACAATCCCCCTTCAGTATGTAGCTGGCTAGGCATATACAACAACTGCAGCATCCTTAGAGATTCCTCATAAAAGGAATACATGGTGTGGAAAACAAGTATTATACAGACTGGCCTCAAAACCTTGTTAGTATATTTGGTCTCCCATAGGCTACTAAGAGGCAACCTATGTCTGGCCGACAAAGCATCTTCCAATCCAACTCTAATGGACCTGTTGCACATCCATAAAACAAATAGCATCAGGAATACCCAATCCAGGGGCCTAAACCTTGCCTGCAACATAAATAGGACATGCTGGAAGGACAGATATGTGTTTCAGAGGCTCCCCCTTCTCTGGAACAAGCTTCTCATCTGTATAAAGCAGAGTATATCCCTGCACTTATTCAAACAAAACTTAGATCAGTGGATGGGAAACTGTAAATGTACCCCTGGTTTGGCACCTGTGGATCTTTTAATGAGAGGAAGATAGTAAATGTTCGATCACTCATGCTTAATTATATATATACCCCCACAAAACCATTGAGAACCAAAACCTATCAAATTTTATTGGGAAGTGTGGGTAGGCTCAAAAAGTCCCTCTAGGTCAATAGCCTAATATTCTACTATGATGCTATGAATAGTGACTACAGCATTCTAAATTTCTGATTGGTTCTTTACCTTAACCAATTGAAAGATGATTGGCTGTAGTTTTAAATGGAGTATGCTAATATAGAATGAAAAATAGTGGAAATCAGTCAGGCATCTGAAGTTTGAAGTTAGATGTACAGCTGGGAACAAAAGATGCTGATCATGGGTTCATCTTTTTGATAATATGAATATTTTCTTTTGTTTAACATTATAGGTTTAGTAGCCCCATACTGACTTTTATAGACATTGCCAGTTTGTTAAACCATCCAACATAACTAAACCAGTTCAGTATAATCTAAAGGTGATACTGCACAATGCTAGGAGTCTAAATAAAAATATCATTCCCTGTAAGCTTACCTCGGAGAAAACAGATGTCTGTATAGTTACTGACATATGGTTTAAAACCTCAGAGAGCATCCTGGCAGTGCAGGGTTGTAATGCCTTTCACACTTTTAGAGCAACTATTGCACAGAAAGGGATAAAAGATGGAGGTGTCTTAATTTAAATCAAAAATACACCTCAAGGTTGGTCAAGCAATATAATGCATGTGAGCTTCTCTACATACAACTCACCGTACCATATCTTTGCATGCTATAGATCCCAATTTATGAACCAGCAAACCCACACCACTTAAATGAAATAGAGTCACTCTCCAGAAATGGAGTCACTCTCCATTCAGCCCAGCACTATGCTCATGGGTGACTTCAACTACCCCACTATAAACTGGGAACCATATATAACCCCAAACTTGTAGGTAAAAAGATTTATGGATTTTATCAACATGAATGTCGTAGACCAGCTAGTCTCAAAGCCCACTAGAGTACAAAGGTTCTTGATCAAGTCGTCATCAGAATGGGGGAATACTGTACCCATTCCTTGTGTGTAATATCCTCACTTGTTAGGTCGGACCATAAAGCTGTTATCTTCAAAATAAAAACAAAGCCTGTGACACCAGCTAACCCTGGAATTTTTAGGAATTATTCCAAGGCAAACTTCATACTTGTAAGTGACACCCTGGCAAAACATAAAGCCCTCCAAACCCAGGGAACACTGCTGCTTATGAGGAGTTGTTCACAAACCCCCTTTATAATCATGTATACAGCTGTACAGGGGCAGTGGTGCTTACCAACGTAAGTTCTGGACAAGTTGAAAGTGCAAATTGCAAGTCATCCTGGTGGAGTTCCAGCATTAATAGGTTGTACAACAGAAGGAAGAAAATCAGGTCCAAAATATAAGTGCAATGCCCAGTAAGGAAAAAAACACCTTCTTCAAACTAAATAAGCAGCTCAAGGGACTAATTAAGTACATGCGAACCTCCTAAGTAGGGGGGACTTCCTTGTTCCCTCAGCTAGTTTTAAGATAGATAAACTGCTGATTGACTTAAAACTGTTGCTTAGGAAAGTTAATTTTAGAATTTTGTTTAAAAGCGAATTGGATGGCCTAGGGGAGGTTATTAAATGAAGTAGTGTGTTTACCCCCCCCCCCACTGCCCTTAACTTTAATTATTTATGAAAAGTTGGTTGAATTTGAATTCAGGAACTTGGTGGCAAAGGGCTCACATGGAAATGAAATTTTAAATGCCCAGGAATTTCGATTGTTGACAGCTTTCTAAAAAAAGAAATCTAAGGGTTATGAAACCGGATAAAGGGAGTGGGGTGGTTATCATGAGTAAGGAAGATTATGTTAACAAAATGCTGTGTCATGTCACCAATAGTGATTTATATGAAGAAACTTCCACGAACATTATCAAACTGGCCTACCAACGTATAGACTTATTTGCAGGATATGGTGAATGAGGAAGAAATATCTCAGGAGGTATTTGGATACTTTCGAGGGAACCATCCAGTGGTACCATGTATATTTGGTATCCCCAAAATACACACGAGTACCACTAATCCACCAATGAGGCCAATTGTTAATGCAAAAAAGTCTAAAACCCACCCCCTGGGGAAATATGTTGATACCATTTTGAAGAATTGTTTGGAATCATTTGATCATATTTGTAAAGATTCCTGAGAAATTTTATTGAAAATGACAAATGTGGAATATTCTGAACAGTGTGTGTTTCTAACTATTGATGTGGTTGAATTGTTCAATGTAATCCCACATGAATTGGGATTAGAATGGTTCCATGATTTTTTATGTGAATGTACTGTATTGAATAATAACACTGAATGTTTTAGTACTGTGTATGGAATTGGTATTGAAGCACAACAGGAAGAAACTGTTGCAGAAAAGAGGAAAATCCCAGGATGCAAAAAGCACCCTTACCAGCCTCAGTAAGAAGCTGAGATCCCTCATAAAATAATCCAAAGCTAGTTACGAAAATAAAATTGCCAAAGTTTCCAAAGACAACCACAAGGTATTCTATAGCTATGTCAAGAATCTAAATGGCAATGCTCAGATCTGCACTGAGCTACAACAGAATGGCATTAAATATACTGATCCCAAGGATATTGCCAATATCCTGGCAGATCGAGTCAGTGCAAACTTCACCCCCCTCTCACACCTTAAAGGGCCCATCTCAATACTGAAAGATTGCCAAATTCTGGTAATAACGGCAACACAGGTAAAAAAACGCACTCTCCAAGGCTAAGAATACAGCATCCATGGGACCAGATGACATCCCAGGCTGTGTACTACATGAACTACAAAGTGAACTGGCACCTCACCTAAGTGTCATGTTTAATCATAGCCTCACCTCAGTCTTCGTGTCCACTGAGTGACGCACAGCTACAGTTATCCCAATCCACAAGGGGGGATCCACCTTGGATCCCGGGAACTACCGCCCCATCAGTCTGACAAGCCTGATCTACAAGGCCATGGAATGTATTATCATGGAACTTATAAACAAAGACATTGGCAACCTTCAGACACTGGACCCCATGCAGTATGGTTTTGTGAAGGGCTGATCTTGTCTCCTGAACTCGATTGACTTCTTCGAATCAGTCTCCAGAGCCATGGACAAGGGTAAGGTGGTCGCCACAGCCTATCTAGACCTTGCCAAGGTCTTCGACACCATTCCCCACTCTGGAATCATAGATAAATTTACTAAGCTGGGCATTAATCCCTACGTTACTCGATGGGTTGCCAACTGGCTTACTGATAGAACCCACACTGTAAAAGTAGCTGACTCCAAATCCAGATCCAGATGAGTGACAAGTGGAGTACCTCAGGGTTCAGTCCTGGGACCGCTCTTGTTTGGCATCTACTTCTCTGAAGTACAGGCCAACACTAAGGGACTCTGGCTAACAAAGTTCACAGATGACTGCAAACTGGGAGCCATTATTGAATCCCCAAATGATGTGGATATTCTACAAAAGAGCCTTACAGAAACAGATGCTTGGTGCCAGAGCCATGGGCTCAAGCTCAATGCCAAGAAATGTATAGTTATCCCCTTTGGGAAAAAACATGTACCCGTGAATTGCCACATAGGGGGCAGTACACTAAACATCGAAAGTGTTATAAGAGAGTTAGGGACACAGGTGGACAGTGGTCTCACCTTCGATAACCACATTGCCACAACAGTCAGGAAATCCTTCTATGTGGCACACCTCATCACTAAGGGCTTTTCATCCAGAAAAAAGGAGGTCATTGTCCCACTATACTCATCCCTCACCTCATTAGATCCATTATAGAATACAATGCCCCATTTGATATGTACCTCTCAAGACATCTGCAACAACTGGAAAGGCCGCAGAAATACCTCACTAAGAGAATCACAGGCCTAAAGCAGATGCCCTATGCTGACCATCTAAAAAAACTCCACCTATACTCTGTTGCATATCGTCTACTCAGAGGCGATCTCTGCTTAACATACAAGGCCATGTCAAACCCAGAGCTGTTGGACATGCTACACTTAAAGAGATCCCAATCCCTCAGAGAGACACATTCCAGGGATCTAAACCTTGTCATCACAATGAACAAAACATGCTATCGGGATAGGTTCCTGACCCAGAGACTCCCCAGACTCTGGAACAGACTGCGCATACATGTCAAGCAGAGTGCCTCTTTGGCCCTCTTCAAAAGGAACCTTGATGATTGGATGGGAGATAGGAAATTCACCCTGGGGATCAAGTCATTCACCCTGCTAGACAGGGGTCCAGGGAAGTAAATACTGTGGGAAGAAATAGCCAGGGAATTGTTATAGCTAGGCTTGTATAGGCCCTAGGGCCGATAGCCTATTACCAACCTATGAACCTATGAACCTATGTACCTGGAAGGTCAGTACTTTAGGCAACGGAAAGAGGTAGCAATGATGGGCATTTGTGCCCCCATCTTTGCAAACATCATATTGTTACAATGGGAAAGGCATATTTTATTCCCACAATTTGAGACAAAACCATGGAGATTGTATCTCCACTTTTTGGATGATATTTTTATTATATGGGATAGACCTGTCAACGAAATAGGGGGTTTCATCAATTTTTTTGAATTCCACTACCCCCTTTTTGAAGTTTACATATGAGTATGATTCCCTATCCATTAATTACCTGGATGTTACCTTTTCTAAAGACCAGTGCAATAAGAGGTGGGTCAGTACCATCTAGCGGAAACCTACCGAAAGTAACAGTATTTTACATTATGAGAGTAATCATCCTTCACATCAGAAGTTTGGTATTATTAAAGGCCAGTGCATTTGTTTAGCCCATATGGTATCCAACTGGGAGCAATTTTTGAAAGAGTGTGAAAAATTAAGTACCTTTTTTGTAGGGTATACCCCATAGAATTGGGTTCTGAAGTTTATGAAAACGTCAAAACAAGGAGGGTGAGTGGGGATATTCTCCCCCTTATTGGTACCCCTGCAGTCTCAGTTAGTGACATATTTATTGGAAAGAAGAAAAAAGTAGTTTAGATCTGCAGGGTGCCTTTATTATCCAGTTTTGTAATGAGGCACCCCAAATTAAAAATATTCTGTATAAATACTGGCACATTTTTTCCAATTTCAAAGATGTGGCCAGTACTGTAGGAGAAAGACCCTGGATAGTATTTAGGATGGGTAAACCCCTGAAAAATCACTTGGAACATGCCACCGTTGATTGTGGTCCAGTTTATAGCAATAAAAAATGGGGAACCTACAACTGTGGTAGTTGCACACAATGTAAGGTGGTCATGGAAGGTGATCGGATCAGGGTGAACCATATTAATATTCAGTCGAAGGCCCACAGTAATTGCAATTCCATAGGGGGTGATTTATTTAGCTAAGTGCCTGAAGTGTGAATATTTTTATGTGGGGAAAAACCAAGAGGAAACTCAGGGAAAGTATGTATGAACATGGGTTGGATATAAAGAAAGGGGACTCGAAAAATGCTTTGGCCAAACATGTAAGTGAATATAGAAACCACAGTTTTGGCTTTTTTTGTCTTAGAATGGGTGCAGAGCAACCTTAGGGGGGGACCGTGGGAAGATATGTTGGAAGCAAAAGAATTAAGTTGGCAACTTAGACTAAATGCCACTACCCCCTCCCCCCCGGTCTTTTACTCCTCTCTCTCATCCCCAGGCACCGCTCAAGAAATACCACATGCTATTACTACCACGATACTGCATCGTTGGGACTTGACAATATCCCAGGATGCCTTTTTAATAGCAAGAAGCATAAGCTATCAGGCCCACTAGAATCACTATTCAGACATAGCTTCAAGACAGGCTTCATGATGAATAAATGGAGGATTGCAACTGCCATCCATCTGTGCAGGCACAGGCCATCCATGGCTCCAGAAAAGTATTGATCCATGAGCCTTAGTCATCTCATATGTAAAGCCATGGAAGGAATAATCATAGATTTGATAAATGACAGCAAAGGAAGCCTTCAAACACTAGATCAAATTAAATTTGGTTTTGTCAAGGACAGGTTATGGTTACTCAACCTGGTAGACTTCTTTCAGAGGATCACTAAAGCTATGGATGAGGGCAAAATGGTGTATAGTGCCTATCTTTACCTAGCTAAGGCATTCAACACAATATGCTACTCAAGTATTGTAGACAAGCTCAGAAAAATAGGTATAAACCCTACATCACCCACTGGATAGCCAGCTGGCTCACTGATAGGACCTAGGAAGTCAGGATGCAGAAGTCTACTCCTACAAAAAGGCTAGTCACTAATGGAGTCCCTCAGGGCTCAGTACTGGGCCTGCTACTTTTTTGCATGTACTTCTCTCAAGTTAAGGCTAGTGTCAAAGGCCTTTGGCTGATCAAGATTGCAAATAATTGCAAACTAGGTACAGTCATTGAATCTCCCCAAGACACAATTACCCTCCAAGAAGGCCTGACCTTGACTAATAATTGGTGGTAGAGCCACTGTCTAAATCTCAATGACAAGAAGTATGTAATAGTTTATTTTGGAAGGACAACCATCCCCACAAATTGCCACATGGATAATACACCACTGAGAGTAGACTCACTGGTCAGGATTTTGGGAACACTTGTAGATGGTGACTTGGCCTTTGACTAGCATGTGTCTACTGTAATAGGGAAGCCTTTTTAAGTTGCTCAGCTTATAAGCAAAGGTATGGATTAAGCTCCAAGGATGTCATTGCTGTTGTAGGTGACCCTCATTAGAGCAATCATAGAATACAATGTCCCCTTCAGAATGTACCTGAGCAGATATATGCAACAAAACGAGCATTCACAGAGCTTTCTCACAAAAAGAATACACTGTGTAGGCAAAATGGCCTATGCAGACCAACTCAAAGCCTTATAATTATA
This sequence comes from Protopterus annectens, assembly GCF_019279795.1. Taxonomy (NCBI): domain Eukaryota; kingdom Metazoa; phylum Chordata; order Ceratodontiformes; family Protopteridae; genus Protopterus; species Protopterus annectens. The sequence goes on from NC_056733.1 coordinate 819,599,050, forward strand.
TTGAGTCTCCTACAGTTTGCTGAGATCTGTGTTTTACTTACAAAGTATCCTCTGATCAAACCTTAATGGACATGTTGCACATCTGCTAAACAAATAGTTTCAGAAACACCCAATCCATGGACCTAAACCTCATCTGCAACATAAATAAGACATGCTGGAGGGACAGGTATGTGTCTCAGAGAGTGCCCCTTCTGTAGAACCGGCTTCCCATCCATATGAAGCAGTGTTCTTTCCTGCACCTGTTCAAGCTCAACTTAGATCAGTGCATGGGGAATTGTAAATTTACCTCTGGTTGGGCACCTTTGTCTCAGTTAGAGAGAGGTACCTTGTAAATGCTTGACTACCCATGTCCAAGCAATATATACCCCCACAAAAACCTATGTGACCAAAACTTAGCTAATAGTTTTGGGAAACATAACTAGGCTTTAAGAGTCCCACTAGGAACAATAGCCTAATAATCCCCTATGATCCTATGATCTTACTATCTGATGATTAGTTGTATAGTTATAAGCCTTTTAACATAGTATGCCCTCCTGCAGTTCTTTGCCTCAACTATCGCCATGTTATAAAGTAAATACATTAATCTGAGGACTTTAATTTGACAGAGTCTGATTGTTAACAGGTTGAAATCCCAGAATCTGTTTACCTAGGATGTCAAGGAGTGCAGTGTTAACTTTCCTGGAATCAAACCCCTGGCTGGAATTTGTGCTGTGTTTCAGAATCATTTGAGCATGTACAAGGGAAAATAAGTGGATGAGGCATGCATCTGTGACTCACTATATCTCAATGGAGGACTAATATCTTGCTGATTGGTTCAGAATTGCCAGAATATGAACCAGCCATTAGTTGGTGAAACAAAAATGTGCTAGTACTTTTTACAACCTCATTAATATTGAAGAGGGCTTTAAGACTATGATATTGACTGCTGTAACTTTTTCCTTTACCTCTTGCTGATTGTTTCATTAACTTGAATGGAGTCTTCTGATTTAGAATCCTGTAACAATCTGAAGTGAAACAATCAGTTTGGTCTTCTGTGTGACTATGCTAATAGACTTCAAGTAAATGACATCTCATGATGAGCATTTTCTCTTTTCTTTTTTGCTTTTTGTCCCTTGGCATACCTCCAGCTGACCATCAGTTGTTCAGTGCTGTTGCTACTGCTCATAACCTTTATATTCCTGAGACCCCCCAGGGCTGGCACTCCCTTGGATATTGATGGGTTGAGAAAGGGAAGTGGAAACACAAAGCAGAGACAGCAGTCAATGGCATCGCATATGCTGTCCTGCACACCAAGGCATTAGGCGTTATTCCCCTATGTGGTGACATTAAGCTGTTAGTCTGAGTGGGCATGTTAGCCTTTGTCTATAAGAGACATGGGGCAGCCCGGGGATGAATTTATGTTGTTATACACAAAGAAGACTTCAAAGGATCTTCCCCAAGTGGTGAGTAGGTGTTGAAGAGGTGAAATGAAAGGGAGATGAAAGTGAGAACTTGCATTTTCAGAATGTATGGAGTTCATTGATTTGTGTGTGGATAGGGCCGAGGCCAATGTATTACATAATTGTAACTCAACATTTAAACATCAGATATTTGCACATATAGTTCAAAAAGAGGACATGCAAATTAACAGAAATGACTATGCATATACTGTAAAGGAAAGTCTTTGCTGTAACCTTGTTTGGATCTATGTAAATGATACGGATAATGTAGTATGCCACAAAGGAAGGAGAAAATATTGTAGGAAGAAATAGCCAGGGAATTGTTATGGCTAGGCTTGTATAGGCCCTAGGGCCGATAGCCTAGTACCAACTATGAACCTATAAAATACAGCCATTGTCTACAGAGAATATAACTTCCTTCCTGGGTTGACTGTTTGGCTACCTGGGTTATTTAGCAAAACAAATGACCACTTTGTTTATGGGTCTATAGTTCTTAAAGTAACAATTTGTAAGGTGGCAGTCTTCAAGGCACTTTGAAATAAAGACTGCATAAAATGCACTCTGTAAAGTTAAATGTGGCTGTATATTATACTGCATTTGCTATTAACATTGAATTTGTTAGGGCAAAGTCACTTTAAGCAAGAAAATATTTTTCAGTTACTGCAAACGCAACGTTTCATTTCATTTAGAGTCTGAGAATTTACTACCCTCTACTTGCATTTTACAGATTGCTTCAGCAATCTTTTGAAGTTAACGATGTCTCTGCTGATGCAGAAGGCAAGCCTAGGCAGTTCTACTTTCATCCATTTTTCTGTTTAAAAAAGAGTCAGTTATTTAAAAAAAAGATGGGAAGGAATGCCACATCTTCAACTTGAAGCAAAAAACATTCTGTGGAAAATTGTCAGTTCAAAGGAAACTGTAGGCTGAGAGAGGGCAAAATACATAGGGATTTCCCAGAACCACGTCATTTTCTTTTGAAATACTGTCAGGCTAGAAGGCAAATAAGCAACATCCCACAGCAATCATGCTTTTGAAGAGAATTAATGCAAGCCACTAGACTTTTCATATTACCAGGTAGAAAACAGCTTTGTGAAGCCAGCTAACTTATTAAGAAAATATAGTGGGTTGTGTTTATGCTCATGCACAACCCCCTCCTGGAGGTAATGTGGGTGTTACATATGACATAATTTAACATGCTTGAAGCATGGAATGATCACCCTGTCTTACATCCTTGCTTTTAGTCTTAAGAACGATACTAAGAAATACAGTTAAGCTGCCTTATGTTTTGTCTAAGACCAAAAGGAAGAAGCATTTATAGGGCAGATCTATACTGTTAGGGAAGGAGGCCTATGTGATTTGCCCCATATGCATTCTGCAGTTGTAGAAATACCTGAATAGGGTGTGTTCTAATACTTCCACCTAGGCTGGCTGTTCCAGAACATTCATTGTAAGACCAGCAGTCCCAGCTATGAGTCCTTCAAGTGCAACTGACAATTAAAAATGCTTTTTCAGTGGTCAATGTACTCTGCTCGTAACCAGAAAACAGCAGTGTTCCACAAAAGGCCGCACTATGAACCCATCCTGTCAAGGATGAGACTGAAACAATATGTGATATATATATATATATATATATATATATATATATATATATATATATATATATATATATTTTTTTTTTTAGGGCATGCAGTATAAAGGTATGGAAGACAGTATCAGTGAATAAACTCAGTAACAGAAAGAGAGGCTGAAGTCATCAGATGGCCTTGGAATCAGGTGCTGTGGCCTGGTAAATGTTGCTAATGTGGCAAGAAATAGTGCTACCTTATTGGGTTGTTGGAATATATGTATGCCATTTGCTGTGTGGTAATTCAGGTGAAGAAATGAGACAGACCATTTGAGATGAATGTGTGTAGGAAAATGTATTTGCTATGTTGGCGAACTGATCCAAATGGTCATTTATTTTAGAGCTTATTGAGAATGAGTAGGGATAAGTAGATGTGTTGTAGTGAGATTAGTCTAACTTGCAGTTCATCGGTGTGTACTAGGCTAATGGCCCTGGAGCCTATATAAGCCTAGCCCAAGAAGATTCCCTGGCATCCTGCCACCCAAAGTTAGTTCCTAGTGCTCCTGTCAAGCAAGGCCACTGAAGTGATCCCCGGGGTGAACTTCCTATTGCCCATCCACACGTCAAGATTTCTCTTAAAGAGGGCCAGTGAAGTGCTCTGCTTGACGTTAATGGGAAGTTTGTTCCAGAGTATTATTTATTATTATTATTTAGAGATTAGAGTTCAGTAATTCCTGAAGAAATCTTTCTAATAACACAGTAGGACTGTCAGTGCGGCCCACAGCACTAGAATTATGACGTTTTTATGAGCAGCTTTCAGGAGAATAGGGTGAGACAATGTTGGAGTCTTGAATCTTTGTGTACTCATCTTTTCTGGTTACAAGCAGGGAGGTTGGTATAATAGTTAACATGTTTTCCCTAAAAACACAAGATACAGGGTTTGATTCTCACATGGGATACTTGGCTAGTCTTAAAATGGCACCCAGTGGCAGTTAGTGCAGTACTGAACTATGAACCTTTGAGTCCTGTATCTTCTGTTTGCTATGCTGTGCGACTCTGAACAAGTATTTATGAAGTCTGTGCTCCATCTGCTCAAGAAGACGGACACAGGTAATACAGTGTTTTTGCTTATTACCAAACAATAATAATAACAATATTAATGATGAACTATACCGCATCAATTCTGCCGCTATTGTCTGTACAAAGGTGAGATATGTGTGTAAGACTACATATGTGTAATACCATGACCAAAATGAAAGCAGATGATACCCACATGTATCCGCATGAAGGCAGCAGCTTACCGACTGCACTGAAAATAGGGCATAGCTATGGCACTCCATGTACCTGGCAGTACCAGATGTTTGGTGATGACCTAAAGCCAACCAACAGTAGTTATGTAACTTTTGTGTGAGTTCTATAAAAGGCCTGGTTTGCAGTTAACTATTTAATTTCTCCAAGTCTTTTGGGTTTCTAATATCATGATGGGAATGGACTCCCTTTCTATGTCAAAGTGTAATTAATGTTTGTGAAATTAGTATTGTTTCATTCTTTGATGTTAGCTAAAAGTACTCTTCTCAGCACCAGCAATGTGCCCAGAATTGACACCTTACATGTGTTACATGTATTGGTAGCATTTATAAATATGACAGTAAATTCTTTTTTATGAGACCCATTGCTCCTACTACTGTTGGAACTGTATATGTATCCATCTTCCACATTGCCCTTGTTTCTGCCTGCAAATTCTAGTATTTTATGACTTTGTGTCTCTCTATACATAAGAGACTGTAATCACTCGGTGTAGCAATTTCAACGATCAATGCTACTTCTGTCTTCTTTTCATGGAATAGTATATCTGGTTTTCTCGCATCTCTATTTTGAACTTTTGGTAATGGATGATCCCGTGTGATATAAACTTCATCTTTCTCTATAATACCTCGTGGCGCATGTTTCCAATTCTTCTCAGCTACTTCAACATTGTAATATTTACACAATCCGCAATGCAACAGTCTTGCCACATTATTATGCCTTTCAGTATACAGGCTGCAGAACAGAGCATGTATGTGTAACTTTAAGAATCATTTTTCAGATGTAGGCAAGTGCATATAAATAGAGAGCATGTGCAGGCAGCAGTGCCATTTTGAGAGAACAGCCAGAGTATTAACATGTATGAGTGCAGTAGTCACTCTATTTATAAGCTTATTTAAGTTATTAAACCTCAGTCCTGATGTGTTTGTATGTAATAAAGCTGCTTGAACTGAACCCACTGTTTTATCCTGACCGGAAGAGTGACATGGTGTCAGAACCAGGACTGAGAGTGCAACTTCTTCAGGACATGAGGTACAGAGTTAACAGTGAAGGTATAGTGAACAGGTTGGGCGATACAGTGCTCAAACAATCAAAAAGGGCCAGAAACAAACTTAATGTAACCAAAACCTGCACAAATGATTTATTTTGCAAAGAAAATGAAACAGAGCATTCGTAAGGCACAAAACGCATTCTTAATCAAACGAGTAGCACAAAATGCATTATTAATCCACACAAAATACACAAAATGTATCCACTCTCAATTAATTACATACTGTATCTTATCCAAGAAAATCTCCTCACTCCTACACAACATGGGTTTCGCCCTAAACACAGTACCTCCATTGCCCTTATCTCCTTCTCTGAAACTGTTGCTATGGCCAGAGACAATAGCAAACTTGTATCTTGCCTGTTCCTCCATCTATCTAAAGTCTTCGACACTGTTTTTCAGTCTCTACTCCTCTCCATACTATCCCATCTCAACCTCTCTCACACTGCCCTCAGCTGGTTCTCCAGCTACCTCTCTAACAGACAACAATCTGTTAGATGGCTTAACTCTTGCTCCCCTTTCCTCTCTATCCAAACTGGGGTACCTCAAGGCTCCATTCTTGGCCCTCTGCTATTCAACATCTTTTCCAATAACCTCCATACTTCTTGCGGTCACTCCTCTATTGTACAATATGCAGATGACGCCACATTGATATCTGTCTTTGAAAACTTGTCAGACCTGTTAACTACTACACAAAATGCCTTTTCTTCTGTAGAAAGATGGCTCAATGACAATCAGCTCATCCTCAATCCCAATAAAACAAAGCTCGTACTTTTTCTGCCTAACTCCCTCTCCCACTGTAAATCTACCTTTTCAATCTCTTCTCTCACCAACACTATTATAAAAGTTGAAACACAAACTAAACTCCTCAGCACCATTATTGATGACCAACTAAAATTTGACCTACATGTCCAACAAAGCATCAAAAAAACCCACTGAAAATTAGGCCTACTATAAAGAAATAAAAAATACCTTAGTACAGAATCTGAATGTGCCCTTGCTTGAACTTTTTACCCACCCTACACTATGCCTCCCCTATCTTGAGTAACCTACAATCTTCCCTTATTCACAAACTCAAATCAGCATACAATAAAGTTGCTAGATGTGTTGTAAATCATCTCTACTCCTACCACCACTGCCTGGCCCTACAGAAACTTCACTGACTTGAACTCCCACATCAACTTACTCTCACTCAAATCCAAACCGCTCACTCCCTTCTAAATAACCCCACTACCTGCCCATCATTTTCCAAACTTCTGTCCTATTACACCCCCTAATTGTCCTCTTTGTAGTTCCAACCAGCTGTTACTACTGACCTATAAACCTTGTAAAAATATAGGCAAAAACCTTTATAAATACTCTGTCTCTCATAGCTTCAACAAACTCCCATTAAATATCAGAATAACTCATGCCAACAACTTTAAAAAGACACTAAAAGATCACCTGCTTAACTCCAAGATCTGTCACTGCATTCACCCCACTTAGCCTGCCGTACACCTCTGTCTATTCACAAGGTACAACCTCTACTTAGGAAGTGTCTTGGCATTACTTCTAATTCTTGTAAGTATTAGAACATGCTAGCTTTTCTGCACTGTGACTAAACTATTTGTTTGTTTATATTTTTAGTACTGACACTTTCTTATGTGACAACTATAATTTGTTCTGTATACTGGCATTTCAGTTTGTACTCTATTTTATCTTATGTATAATATTTCTTTTACTTTTTATTGCTGTAGACGTTATTGGAGCTTTCATCCTCGGGTCTCCACTGAAAATGGCTTTTTTGTAACTCAGCTGGACCAACCCGGTTAACAAATGTGAAATAAATAAATAAATAAATAGTCAAACGAACGGTACAGAAAGCATTATTAATTAAACAAAATGTTCGAAACTATGATATTTGATAAAACTATCAGAAATATTTATATGGGGCTCAGAATTACTTCTGGTTTGCATAATGAGCGTGTTTAAATTAAATCAAGCACAAAAAAAGTACAGTGAGCATGATAAGAGATTAAATGGGCATAACAAGTGCAATAAAAGGGCAAAATAAACTTAAGGAGCAAAGTGACTTCATGTTTTAGTAAAAGGCTATCATTTGGGCATAAACTATTTCGCAATGACCGAAGCCATTCAAAGCGTAACTGGAGTTGTTCGAAGTATCTCAGAGTGCGCAAAGTGTTTGCAGAGTGTGTGCTTTATTATGATCCAATTATTTCAGAGTTTGCTGTGTGCAAAGTACACTTGCACAGTGCAAAGTACAGCCATTTCAAAAAGTTTCTTGTGCTGTGTACATTTATTCGCAAAGTACCACCATTTCAGTGTTTCCTACACTGTACAGAGTTGTTTCGCAAAGTACAGCCATTTTGAAAGGTTCTTGTGCTGTATACAATTTATTTGTAAAGTGCATTCATTTTGAAATGTTTCTTGCTCTGAGCTTCTTATGCTGTGTACAATTTGTTCACAAAATACAGTTATTTCAAAGTATTTCCTACACTGATAAGGAGTAATTTCATAAAACACAATGATTTTAAAGTGTTCCTGTGCTACAGAGACTTATTTGGCAAAGTGCAGCTATTTCAAAGAGTCTGTTGTGCTATTGGGCATAATTATAAGTTCTGGCATAAAGTTCTGGCATATATTTATGAGTGTATGTTCATACATAATTCCAAGCATCTTCACTATTGTGTGTTGATATGGCAGAAGCATTTTGCAGACCCAGTCCAGTTCTGTTTGATCATAATATTGCAGAGAATTGGAGACTATTTGAGCAGGAATACAATATTTTCATACAAACAGCTTTTTCTAACAAAGATGAGCATACAAGGGCATTTATTTTGCTTAACTTAGCTGGGTCAGAGGCCATTGAAAGAGAGCATCCATTTGTGTATGCACCAACAGTATATGCAGGAGAAGGGGAACCACCATATTGTTGTACTGGCTGAATCAAGAGAGGACTCTGAGTGCTTGAAATGTAAATTTAGAGAAATGTGCAACCCCCAGACAAATGTTACATTAGAAAGGCACCTATTTTATACAAGAGACCAAAAGCCAGGTGAAACTTTTGCAACTTATGCCACTGACTTAAGAAATAAGGCTAAAATGTGCAGATGTGGTGATTTGAAAGATGAGTTAATAAAGGACAGGTTTGTGTGTGGTGTTAATAGTGCTGCAGTGGAGAAAGATTTTGCTTTGTGACAGTGATTTAACATTGAGCAAAGCTATAGAGATTTGCCAAATCCATGAGCTCACAGAAAGGCACACAAGTATGCTTGCAAGTGATAAGGGCATAGTTTCAGCAGCCATTAGAGCAAGCATAGATGGCATGCAGCATGTGGCAAGCAGAAGCAAGCAGAAGCACATAGCAGCTGTAGCCCCTGAAGGTTTTCCTGGGAGATCCCATAACTTTCTAGCAAGTTCCAAGACTAGCTCAGCAAAATGGACATCCTCAGTGCAGTATAAGGGTGAGTCAGCAAAACCTAAGTCAAGTCTTATTGTTAACTGTCGTAACTGTGTGCCAATCATGAGTCTAAAAGAGAGAAGTGCTTAGCATTTGGTTAGCAATGCCATAAGTGTAAAAAAATGGAACCACTTTCAAAAGTTTTGTAAATCAAGCAATCCTCATTCAATTATTATTCAAAAAAGCAAGTTGATCATGTAGAAAGCTGCAACCCTACTTTCTGTGTAGATGGTGTATCAATGGTCGGTGAAAAGGTTAATGCAGTAGATTTGTTGGCAAAGAACGAAGTATCTTGTACTGTCCTGTTCAATGGTAAACCCATGGAGCTCAAAGCAGACACTGGTTCAAAGTGCAATGTAATGTCAGCAGAAACATTTGCTAGAGTGAGAGCTGGTGAGCAACTCAATTTGACTAATTGCGCAAAGCTTGTTGCTTATGGAGGTGAAGACATTCAAACGAAGGTTCAGTAGTGCTTTTATGCTATTCAGCTGGGAACAGTTACAGCTTGCAATTTTTTTGCAGTCAGAAGACCTGTGCAGTCATTATTAGGTCTCAGAGACAGTTTAAGAATGAAGCTGCTTTTTTTACCAAAGAAGTCCATCATGTAAGCACATGTCCCAGTTCCAGCTTCAGTGATGCTATTTTCTCAGAGTAAGCTGATGTTTTCGATGACAAGGTAGGCAAACTTCCAGTTGTGTACTCCATGAAAGTAGACCCAGAGGTCAGTCCAGTGGTCAGACCAGTGAGGAGAGTTCCAATAGCTATGCAGGACAAAGTCAAGGTCCAGTTAGACAAGATGGTGCAGCAAGGTGTGATTAGTCCAGTCACAGAACTGAGTAGGTGTCTTCCATGGTAGCTGCTCATACGAAAAGCTTGGATGAAATCAAAATATGCATTGACCCAAGAGACTTGAACAAGGCATTGAAGAGACCTCATCATCCTATGCATACAGTCCTCACCCTTATGCCAAATGCCACAATTTTTTTTTTCTGTCTTATATGCAAAGAGTTAATTTTGGCAAGTAATGCTTGATTGCAAATCTTCACTACTGACTACATTCAGCACACCATTAGGTAGATACAGATTTCTCAGTCAGGATGCCTTTTGGAATACATTCTGCCAGTGAAGTCTTTCAGAGTGCAATCAAGCAAATTTTGGGGGGCTATCCATGTGCTATAATAGTTGATGATTTACTGGTTGGAGGTAACAGAGAAGCAGAGCATGGCAGAAACCTCAGGAAAGTTCTGGACAGAGCACGTGAAGTGAACTTGAAGCTTAATCCTCTCAAGTGTAAATTCAGGCTACCAGAAGTTATTTATGTAGGTCATTTATTTACCAGTACAGGCTTATGACCAGACCCTTCCAAACAAGCAGCCATTCTTGAGATGCCAGCTCCAGAAAATGTCCAATCCCTACAGCGTTTCCTTGGTATGGTTAACTATTTGGGCAAATTTATCCCTGACTTTAGTGAGTTATCAGCACATTTAAGAGAGCTGACATGCAAAAATGTTGCCTGGCCATGGTTAGAACAACATCAGAGAGCATTTGATAACCTCAAACAGCAAATTGCCAACCTGCCTACATTGAGATACTATGATGTCCACAAACCAGTAGTCCTTTCCTATGATGCTTCAAAGTTTGGTCTTGGTGCAGTTATTCTTCAAGAGGGCAGACCTGTTGCCTATGCATCTAGAACTCTTACCCAAACTGAGATGCAGTATGCTCAAATTGTGAAGGAACTTTTGGCAACTGTGTTCGCATGTTTGAAGGTCCATGATTATATTTATGGCTGAGCTATCTAAGTCGAAACTGGTTATCAACCTCTAGTCACTATTTTAAAGAAGCCTATGCATACCACTCCAGCAAGACTACAAAGAATGATGCTCAGATTACAAAAGTATAATTTCAAAATGGTCTACACAAAAGGCAAACTTCTTTATCTGGCTTATACCTTATCCAGATCGCCCAGAAATACCACAGAACAGCTTGATGCAGAGAAGTTTGACTTTGATGGCATGGAAGTGAGTATGTTTTCTACCACAAGACTTGATGAGCTAAGAGATCATACAAAGACTGATCAAATTTTGCAGAAGCTCAACCACTTCATCAATGTTGGATGGCCATCAAAGCAATCTTGTGTGCTGCCAGAAGTACAACCTTTTTTCCCATACAGAGATGAGATGCTGATGGAAGCTGTTATCATTTTCAAAGGTCCAAAAGTTATTGCTCTTACTTCCTTACAACATGAATACATTCAGATTTTGCATTGTGGCCCCTCAGGTTCTGAATCTACTAAAAGAAGGGCAAGAGGACTAGTATTTTGGCCTTTATTATCAAAGGACATTGATAAAGTACTTTCATCTTGTTCAGTGTATAATAGTACTAAACCGCATTTTCAAAAAGAGTCACTTCACCTAAGCCAGATTCCTGAACTACTTAGGTCAACAGTAGCCACTGACATATTTGAGTGGAATAATCAGCATTACTTACAATTGGTAGACTCTTATTCAAACTGGTTTCAGATCGATTTGGTATCTAACCTAACATCCAGTGCTGTTATTACTAAGGTGAAATGTCATTTCTCAGTCCATGGTAGTCCACACAAAGTTATTTCTGACAATGGTACCCAGTTTACCAATCAATTGTTTTAGAAATTTGCAAAGCTAGAACTACCCAATCAACTCCAATATAACCAACTCATAGTTATTCATAAAATCCTCTACCAACCTAACAGTACACCCATTCTGACAAATATTATCACCCCCTACTGCAACCTAGCATCCCTCCGCTCATTCAACAAAATGCAAGTACAATCTGCCAAAGCCAACAACTCAGCCGGAGAATCATTATTCTCCAACTCTGCTGGAAAAAATGGAACTCGCTCCCCCCAGATCTTACCACTACATCCTCCTTACCCCAATTCAAAATATCCCTAAAGAAACACCTAAACAAGCATTGGCTATGTCCATGTCTAAATCCAGACTAACCCAATAAAAACACAACTCACATAGGTGAAATATCCAATAATAATATCCTGACCCTATATGTATACACTTTTAAAACTTTCCCTACCCAGACTATATACACTTCTCAACAACCTTTAGAACAGTATTATAAAGATGATAACTTGCTATCCTAGCCCATCTAAGGCTATGTTTTAACCCTTCTACATCTAATTTCTAACAACTTCCCTTCTTAACTAACCACTTTTTCCTCTTGAATGTCATCATTAACATCGATCTGTGTAATATGTCACTCTATACACTCCAATGCTGTGTAATAATTTCTGTACATATTTCATAGCAGATATAGATATAGATATATGTGATCCCCATGGCGGCACAACCATTTAGAAGGGTAAAATCTCCCAAAAGGAAGGAGTCACTACTGGCATACATTTAGAAACTGCACCAGCAGAGATTTCTTATGGAAAACAATGGTTGGAGAGTTTAATTTCATTAAGGTGTGCTCAGCAAATTGGTTCCTCTTCCAGTTTTCAATTCATGTTCAGTACAGAAGCCAAACAAACATAATATATATATATATATATATATATATATATATATATATATATATATATATATATATATATATATATTTATTATCAAATGAAAGAACTCCTCAGACAAAAGTCTGTGCAATAAGATTTAACAAACATGCAAATTAATTCAGTCTTAGTAATACTGAGAATTATGTACAGTAAGTACAATATATTTTATGGATGGAGATGAAGATACTACAGATATTGTAAATATGTACAACACATATCCTACATTTAATAAAATGAGGAGGGATATAAATCAAGTGATAAGAAAGATTAGCAAGTGAATTACAAGCATTTTGGAAAGTTCATTTGTGTAAGGTGCAGCTTAAGACTGCAAAAGTCAGGTAGTTTGGGAGGTAAAGAAGTACATTCTCTTTTGAATTGGAATACTTTTTAACATGCTAAACTAAATGTACTGTATGACTAGATTCTTTTTAGGGCTCTAAGAAGTGATTTCTGCAGTTTAGGGGCTATACATGAGAAAATGCGCTCAGTGGTATTTATGTGCTTCTGGGGGTAAGGTGACTGACTAGATAGGGGAAGGTCTTCAATTTTAGGAGCTTAAATACAAGTAACCCTCAAAGTAATTGATAGCTATGTCTTATTGGAAGTCATTTCGTCTTTGCTAGTACAAGACAGTGGTGTTCTCTTTTAATGGAAAGAGAAATAAATCTGCAAATATGAATGCTAAGTCCTCATAGGGCAAAACTTTTTATTAGAAACAATAGTAAGTGGTAGAGTATATTCTACATGAAAGTGGTAGGACATATTCTGCATAAAAGTGGTAATGCACAATCTATGTGAAAGTGGTAGGGCATATTCTACATAAAAGTGGTAATGCATAATCTATGCGAAAATGGAAGGACATATTCTTTCTGAAAGTGGTAGGGCATATTCTACATGAAAGTGATAAAGCGTATTCTACGAGAAAGTGGTTAAGCATATTTTACATGAAACTGGTAGGGCATATTTTACATGAAAATGGTAGGGCATCTTCTATGTGAAAATTGTATAGCATATTCTGTATAAAAGTAGTAAAGCATATTCTGCATGAAATTCATAAAGCATATTCTATGTGAAAGTGGTGGGGCATATTCTGTGTGAAAGTGGTAAAGCATATTCTGCATGAAAGTGGTGGGGCATATTCTATGTGAAAGTGGTGGGGCATATTCTATGTGAAAGTGGTGGGGCATATTCTGTGTGAAAGTGGTAAAGCATATTTTATGTGAAAGTGGTGGGGCATATTCTGTGTGAAAGTGGTAAAGCATATTCTATGTGAAAGTGGTGGGGCATATTCTATGTGAAAGTGGTGGGGCATATTCTATGTGAAAGTGGTGGGGCATATTCTGTGTGAAAGTGGTAAAGCATATTCTATGTGAAAGCGGGAGGCATATTCTATGTGAAAGTGAGACAGAGTTTGTTCTAGTTCTTTCTTAACTGTGGTTGGTGAGGAGTTAAATTTCTGTGTAATCATATAGTCAGAGAAAAGGATGATCTGTATTTCTGGTAGGTCAGCAGGTAGTATGTATATAAAGATGGACAAGAAAAGAAAAGGAAGTATTGATCCTTGTGCATCACCTTTAAACAAAGAGGCAGAGAAATAATATAATTTACTTGAGCCTGTTGTATCACATAAAAAAGGGTTATTCTTCTGATGCAGCCAATTTGAGCAAAAGTGTCTTGCCAAGTCATTTGGAACCAATTATGTGCCTTCAAATGGTGACTTGATGTAAACAAAAATACCAAAGATTTATACCTTACCTGCTTCTAGGATGCCTAATGTAAGCAGTAAGGTTTGACACTGTACATGTTATTGTGGGATAATGGGTCACTCAGAATGTGAAGTCTCAGGTAAATGCACAGAAATTTAAAAACGTGGCTGGATCTTCTTGGGAGAGTGGTTAAAAAACACTTCATCATAAGTAAAGATGCACAGAACAGCAATAATCCTAAGAGGGTTTTTAGAGACTGGCCATGAGAAATGGTGTAAATTGACAGTAAGTGTATGGGGCATAGAGAAATAACCATATATGTGGAGGAGGCTGAGGTGACAGAAAGGATTTTGATTGATTAAAGGATACATTCAACTTTCACCTCAGAATAGGATAGTATTGAAATAAGAAAAGTATATGAGAATGTTCTGGGATTTCACTCCATAGCAAATATAATTAAAATGGCTAAGCAAGGATATGATGAATGCTGGTGCAGTCAAGATTTATGAACATGCATATGATGTAAAATGATAGAATGACTCATTTCAGAATGAAAAATAATGTAAATATGTTTATTTAATAGCAGCGACAAAGTAGTTTGTTTAAAAGAAATATAAAGATCACTACTATGTCTTTACTTTGTGTAATAGAAAAAGCTGTCTGCTGTTCTCAGGTTCGATTCTCAGCTGATCTGTCTTCTGTGGGAAGTCTGCATGTCTTTCCTGTGCTTCCATTGCTTTTCTTCAGGTGTTCTGGTTTCCTGCCACATTCCAAAGACATGCTATAATGTGGATAAGGGATTCCAAACTGACTGTAGATGTGAGTGTATGCGTCAGTGATATGGAAGAAAGACGTGGCATCTTACTTCTATTCCCCCTTTGCCTTGATAACTCTATGGGTAGTAGTGGCTGCCTGTGGGGTCATTCTTGAAGTCAAATGTGATTCAAACAGAGCAAGCAAACAATTCCACTGGTTATGTTTTTTTTTCTGTAATATAAATTGTTGTTTCATCTTTTTTATTCTATTTTCACATCTAATGATTTTTTTCCATGAACCAAATGCCATGTGTTAACAAACACTGACTGGTTCTGCCCTTCTAAAGAACTGGGTTTTATATGCTGATGATCCTTAGGAAGGCTGAATAGCATGCCTTTGTCTGCTTTCTTGACCTTTACTGATTGTACTGAGAGGGCCTTTGGTACCATGTATTTTGATTGAAGACAGACTTGTGTGTGGTATTAAAGATGATGCTGTGAGAAAGATTTTGCTTTGTGACAGTGATTTACCTTTGAATAAGGACATTGAGATTTGTGAGACCGAAAAGCACACAAATATGCATACAAATGAGAGATGCATGCTTCCAGTAACTTCTAAGGCCAATGTTGATAGTATGCAGCATGTGGTTAAAAGAAGCAGGCCCAAGCACATAGTGACTGTTGCAGGCCCTGTGACAGTCACTGGTAAACCCCAGAGCTTTCTAGCAAATTCCAGAGTGCGCACAGTCTCAGTGAAGCATAAGAGTGAGTCAGCAAACTTAAAGAAAGGGCCCCCACCCAGTTTTATTGCCATATTTGTGGTGGAAATCATGATCCTAAAAGAGAAAAATGTTTAGCTTTTGGTCAGCAATGTCACAAATGCAATAAGTGAAATCATTTCAAAAGGTTTTGTAAATCAAAAGAGACACATTCTTTTATTAAAAGAGAACATTCAAGGAGACATGTTGATCATTTAGAAAGCTGTGACCCTACTTTTTATGTTGATGGTGTGTCTGTGCTTCATGAAATAGTCAATGCAGTTGATTTATGGGCAAGGAATAGAGTATTTTCTACTGTTCGGATAAATGGAAGACCCATAGAGCTCAGAGTTGACACAGGTTCAAAGTGCAATGTTATGTCTGCAGAAACGTTTGCTAGAGTATGTGCTGGTGAGAAGCTTGATTTGGCAAAGTGTGTGAACCTTGTGGCTTATGGTGGTGAAGAAATTCATACTGAAGGCTCAGTAAAGCTTTCATGTTACTCTGCTAGGAGAAGCTATGACTTGTCATTTTGTGTAGTCAAAAGGCAAGTGCAGTTATTATTAGGGCTCATAGACAGTTTGCAAATGGGACTGCTTTCATTTAATAATGAAGTCCATTATATTAGCTTGAAAGACCACTGTTCCAATTTCACCTAGTATTATTTTCTCTACCTATGCTGATATTTTCAAAAACAAACTAGGCAAGCTTCCAGTTATGTACTCCATGAAGTCATACCCAGATGTCAGCGCAGTTGTCAGGCCAGCCCAGAAAGTTCCAATAGCTATGCAAACCAGAGTCAAAGCTGAGCTAGACAAAATGGTACAGCAAGGTGTGATTTGTCCAGTTGGTTTGTCTACCCCCAACTGAATGGGTATCTTCCATGGTGCTAGCTCATAAGAAAAGCTCAGATGGTATCAGAATATGTATTGATCCATGAGATTTGAACAAAGCACTGAAAAGACCTTATCATCCAATGTGCACAGTTGAAGAAGTTGCAGCTCTGATGCCAAATGCTGCTGTTTTTTCTGTCTTAAATACAAAGAGTCCATTTTGGGAAATTTTGCTTTATCATAAATCCTCATTGCTAACTACGTTCAGTACTCTGTTTGGCAAGTACAGATTTTTGAGAATGCCATTTTGGATAAATTCTGCTAGTGAAGTCTTTCAGCATGCAATAGAGTTATTTTTTTCTAGGTATTCTTGTGCTATTATAGTAGATGATATTCTAGTAGGAGGTAATG
This sequence comes from Protopterus annectens, assembly GCF_019279795.1. NCBI lineage: Eukaryota > Metazoa > Chordata > Ceratodontiformes > Protopteridae > Protopterus > Protopterus annectens. The sequence continues at coordinate 819,615,879 of NC_056733.1, forward strand.
GTGAAGCTGAGCATGACAGAAACCTCAGGAAAGTTCTGGAAACAGCACATGAAGTGAATCTTAAGCTGAATCCTCAGAAGTGTAAATTTAGGTTATGAGAAGTTACTTATGTTGGTCATTTAGTTACCAGTTCAGGCTTACGACCAGACTCTTCCAAGCAAACAACTATTCTTGAGATGCCAGCTCTATACAATGTTCAAGTCCTACAACGTTTTCTTGGCATGGTTAACTACCTAGGCAAGTTCCTTCCAAGTGTGAGCCAAGTAACCACTGCTCAGAGAGTTAACACATAATGATGTATCCTGGCCATGGTTGGAACAGCACCAGAGAGCATTTGATGTCCTGAAACAGAGAATTGCCAGTCCACCAACTCTCAGAAACAATGATGTTCATAAACCAGTTACTCTTTCCTGTAATGCTTCAAAATTTGGTCTCGGTGCAGTCATTCTACAAGTGGGTCAGCCTGTTGCCTGTGCGACCAGAATCCTAACCCAAGCTGAAATACAGTATGGTCAGATAGAGAAAGAACTTTTGGCAATTGTGTTTGCATTTTCAAAGTTCCATGATTATATTTATGGTTGAGCTATCCAGATTGAAACTGATCACCAACCTTGAGTCACTAACCTGAGAAAGCCTATGCGTACAGCTCAAGCCAGATTACAACGTATGATGTTGAGACTGCAAAAGTATAATTTCAGTCTTGTCTACACAAAGGACACACTTCTTTATCTTGCTAATACTCTATCCAGATCACCCAGAAATACCACTGAACAGTATGAAAATCAAGTTGCTCATCCAGTTGTTGATTCTGAAGTCATGGAAGTAAGAAATTTTTCTTCCATACATCTAGATGAGCTTAGAAGGCATACAGCCACAGATCCAGTTTTACAGAAGCTCAACTACTTTAGCAATCAAGGATGACCGTCAAAGCAATCTCCTTTACCTCAAGAAGTACAACCTTATTTTCTTTACAGAGATGAGATTTTGTCTGACAATGGTATTGTCATGAAAGGTCCAAAGGTAATTGTCCCAAAGTCCATGAAACAAGAGTATATTACTATCTTGTATTGTGGCCACCCAGGAAATAATTCTACCAAAAGAAGGACTAGGGGACTTGTATTTTGTCTTACTATGTCACAAGACATTGAGAGAGTACTTTCATCTTGTTCTGTATGTAATAGTACAAAGCCACATCAACAGAAAGAACCACTTCAGCTAAACCAGATTCTTGGACAACCGTGGTCGAGTCCACACAAAGTTATTTCTGGCAATGGTACAGTTTACTAGTGAGCAATTCAAAAGATTCCCTGAAGAGTAGGACTTTATCCATGTTATGAGTAGCCCTATGTACCCGCAGTCAAATGGTTTGGCAGAATGTGCAGTTCAAAGTGCAAAACAGTTACTAGAGAAGACAAAACGAGACAATAGTGATGATTTCCTGAATCTCTTGAACCTCAGAAATGTTCCTCATGATAAACACCTTGGTTCACCTGCCTAGAGACTTCTGCTGAGACAAACCAGAACTACATTATCAGTCAGCAGTAGTTTTGTGGTTCCAAGTGCTAAAAATAACAGATCAGTGAAAGCCCATCTGTTACAGAAGCCCGGAAGTCTTATTACGATAAGTCCAGTAAACCATTCAGTCCATTACATGAAGGAGAAACAGTGAGAATGCAAACATGCAAAGGTTATAATTGGTTTAGAGTTGTAAAGAGTATTTGCCCAGAGCCAAGATCATATATTGTGGAATCACAAGGAGTAGAGTTTTGGTGGAATCAGAAACATTTGATGCTGGTGTCTGAGCCTGTACTGCAGCATTTAACCTGTGAAAAAGACTTTTTATCTCAGAGTGAGTTGTCCAGCGTTCTAGTTCTAGAGGATGTTCCAGTAAATATCCCTGTTCCTGAGATGAATCCTGAAATTCCTGATATGAGTTGTTCACCGATGACTGTACCTGTTGCTTAACCCAGTTCTGATTACTATATCACTAGATCTGGTCGCATTTCCAGACCATGTTACAGATACACGTCAACTTGGACATGAACATTGTGTTTGTTTCTAATGTCTATATTATTGCATGTCTTATTCCAACGTCATTTCATTGAAGGCAATATATTCAAGAGGGAGGATGCAGCTCAATATGTATGTATGCCTTTAAGAAGCTTTCCAGGAGCTTGCACAAGTGACCATATTAAATTCCAACAACTAAGGAATGATACCAAGAAAGCCACATTGTTAGACAAAAAAAACTTTTATCAACACCTTCAGCAAAAACACCAGAACAAACCTCAAACATTTTGGGCAGGCATAAACAAACTATTCCACCCTGGCCACATCTCCACTCTCACCCCCTCAACTTGCGACCTTAAAACTCCAGAGGAAACTGCTAACGTCATTAACAACTTTTTTACCAAAACCATCCAGTCACTAGCTAGCCAACTATCCCCCACCAGCTCCTTTCAAAACTCCTCCACAACCCCTACCCAACTCCCATTCACCTTCCGATCTGTATCTACATCGACCATCCAATCTCTAATTAACAAACTAAAGCCCACTACCCTGGCGGCTGATCTCCTCCCACCAGAATATTTACAAAAAGGGGCAGATGCCATTGCGTACCCTGTCTCTATCATAATAAACCGCACCTTGACTGAAGCCACTATCCTCTTTCTCCGGAAGGTTTCCCATGTCATTCTCCTTCATAAAGGAGGGAATTATTTAGACCTCTCAAACTTCCGATCAATAGCCATACTATCACCACTGGCCAAAATTATGGAAAAGTGTGTCCACAATTAATGCACTATCTCACCCAAAATAAACTACTGGGCAACTCTCAGCATGGTTTTAGGCCACACTACAGCACTACATCAGCCCTCCTGTCCTTCTCTAACACTGTCAACACCAGTTGAAACAATAACAAACTTACCTCAGCTCTCTTCCTAGATCTCTCTAAGGCCTTTGATATGGTCAATCACCAACTGCTTCTCAGCACCCTGAAGGAACTGTCACTGAATAGTAGCTCCATTAAATGGTTCCAATCTTACCTGTCTGACAGACAACAAGCAGTTTTATGGCAGAATACCCTATCCACATGTCTACCTGTTACTCTAGGAGACCCTCAAGGCTCCATACTAGGACCACTACTCTTCTCAGTCTTTATCAATGACCTACCCACCATCACTCTCAAGGCCACCTGCATCCAATACTCGGACGACTCTACTTTAATATGTACCGCCTCCTCTTCAACTGAGCTTATAACCCTAACCCAGAATACTTTCAATGATGTAGAAAAATGATTTGCAAATTGTCAGCTTCTATTAAACCCCAACAAAACTAAACTGCTCATCTTCTCCCCCACCTGCAAATCCTCCTCACCATTCTTTACTATAAGTTCCAACAATGGCACAATTATATCCCCAGATACACAAAACTCCTGGGCGTCACAGTCAATAATGCCCTAAAATATGATATCCATGTCAATCAAGCCATCAAATCTGTCAACAAAAAACTGGGCTCCCTATACAGGATCAAACCCTTCCTCACTCCTTTTGCAAGAACCACTATCACTCGGTCCCACCTACTATCTACCCTCCTCTATGCCTCCCCCCTCTTCACTAACCTGAACCAAGCCACCCTTACCAAACTTGCTAGTTGTTACAACCATATCGTTAGATTTGCTACAGGTGCTACCCACTAGGACCCACCATTGTATCAACCTAACTCAACTAGAATGGCTAGAGTGGCCCAGTCTTCTTCAATACAACCAACTTATAATAACCCACAAAATACTATATCAGCCCAAAAAAACACCAGCACTAAATAAGATCATCAAACCATACAGCAACCTGAGGACACTACGCTCTGCTGACAAACTGCAGGTACAAACAACTAAGAGCATAAATGTGGCTGGGGACTCACTATTCACCAACTTAGTAGGCAAAATTGAAATATGCTACCTGCCAAACCTACTCACCAATCCTCCTTAACCCAGTTCAAAAAAAGCCTCAAGCTACACTTCCAACAGCATTGGCAGTGTCCCTTAAACCCCGACTAATCACCACCTGCTGTTCCTGCAAACTCTCCCTAAGCATTTCAATCTTATACTCTAATAAGTGTACGAATTCTTGAAGGGACTTAGCCCATAACTCCATGTATTATTGTCTGAAATTGAAGCTGCATGATTTTGATGTTGTCTACTATGTTTTATCCATGTTTGTCACCCTACTGAAAACCGCATATTATACTTATCTGTAAATGTTTCTATTGTTCCTAATGTATTTATACTCTGCTTTCTGGAGCTTTTCTCCCCGGGCCTCTGCTGAAAATGGACATATATCCAGTCAGACTTTCCAGGTAAACAAATGTAAAATAAAAAATAATTAAATAAAATAAAATAAATACTAAGCATGTGTGAGTCTGACTGCCATTTTGTAGTAAGCTGTTGAGATGTAAGCATGTATGTCTGTGTAGTCTGTCAGTTAATCAGATTATTTATATTTTGTGCTGCTATTGTCCATCCTGATATGTTTCTATGTAATAAAGCTTATAAACAAGCTGCCCCACCTGTTGGTCATCTATACTAGAGAGGGATGAGCGACACCCAGTAAACCCATAGATAAAATAATAAAAAAATATTAAATTTGTCCATTTTGGGCCTTTATGACTCCCCACCATTAATTTTAGCTTTGTCCAGAATTTTTGAACAAAGAAGTTGATAGATATTTTGGTATGTCTTTCTGGCAACTTTTGTGGATTGCAGTTATTAAAATAATGATAGCCATGTGAGTCTCAGACTTTGTATCCTTCAGAAAAATGCTCACTAACACAAAGCTTGTTAGATTCACAACTTTCTAAGTAAATAAAAGAAATACTTAACATCTGTTCCTTATTTTAGGTCTTTGTGTCTGATACTTGAACTAAGAAGTTGAGGGGACAGGGGGGAGTTGAAGTGGGTTACACTGTATGGATCTGACAACAATGAGCTGAGATACAATTTTGTGCCATTATTTTATATATTTATTCATTTATTTGATTCAACCAGATATCTGAGGTGTAACAGTAGCTGTAATTGATTGTGTGTGTGTGTGTGTGTGTGTGTGTGTGTGTGTGTGTGTGTGTGTGTGTGTGTGTGTGTGTGTGTGTGTGCACTTGTGTCTGTGTATGTGAGTGTATGCAAAGGGCACAGTTCTCAACTGTCACTGATTTTTGCCTTGTGTTTATGGTCTGTGTGGCTTTCTGGCAAAGTGTTGTGGATTGCAGTCAATAAATAATGACAAATGTGGATTTCAGATTTCCTATCCCTCAGAAAATGCTTGTTAATGTAAAACTTGCTACATTAGCAGCTGTATAAATATATAAGAGTAATAAATAAAATTTGTTCCTGATTTTGACTTTTTTTTACTGATTTGTGAGCTAAGAGGTTTGGAGAGCATGGAGGGTGCAATGGGTTGCACTGTATGGTTCTCCCAACAGTGAGCTAAGATGCATTTCTAAGTTATCATTTATGCATTTGGTCATTTATTTGATTACAAGAAAACATCTGAGGTATACACAGTCATAAAAGGGCCTGTAACTGATGGGCACGTGTGTGTGTCTGTGTGTATGAAAATACTTGCTTTCTGCATCCCTGAGTATTTATGGTGTAAAGGAAGGAATTGATGGTAGTAAACATGAGCCTTTATATGAGCCATGTTCTTTACGTTTGATCCTTGGTTTCCTAGTTTTGTTGATTGTTGACAAGTGTGTTTATTATATGGTTTTGAATAAGCTGGGCAACATGAAGTCTACAAGTTTAATTTTAATATTTTAACTCTGAATACATTTTTAATTTAGCTTGCTTTCTGCACGCTCATAGGTATGAGACACACTGTGCTGGTCTGAGACAGTGTACGTAGAACAGATGAGTAGGGCTATAAGCTGTTAATGAACTGTTTCTTGTAGTGCAGTTTGATTCCCTCAGCCTTTGTTTGTCCTCTGTCAGGATCTACCCGAGTTACTTCACCAAACATTGCTCCTGCTCTGCTCCTGAGATGTGACATTTGCATCCGGCGGGTTGCAACAGGCTGTCAGCAAATGGTTTACACATTTGCTTTTAAATCCCTACATCCCCCACATTGTGCTTCAATATATGGCATTTGACTATGAATCTCAGCATATCTTTTGCAGTTTACTGGCTTGACAAATATACTTTCAACAAATGTGAGTTTGTTTACAAATAGTTGTCAGTGTTTTTGTTTATGTTTATAAAATTTGAAATAAAGGTTTTAAATTAAATCCATTTCTCTATGGACGGCCACAGCAGTGCAGCAGTTAGCATTGCTGCCTCACAGCAAGAGGTTCTCTGGTTTGATCCTCAGCTGGGGTGCCTTCTGTGCGGAGTCTGCATGTCCTCCCTGTGGTCGCGTGGGTTTCCTCCGGGTGCTCCAGTTTCCTCCCACATCCCAAAGACATGCTGTAGGTGGATTGGACACTTTAAATTGGCCCTAGGTGTGTGTACCTTCTGTGGAAGGTTGGATGCCGGGCTGGCAACTCGACAACGTAAAACTCCACTGCCAATCATGAGCGGACAGGTGATCTGCGGTGGCAACCCCTAACCGGGAAAAGCCAGAAGAAGAAATTAAATCCATTTCTCTGTCATAATTGTAAAAGTATACAAGAAAATAGTAGTCACACTGATGAGTTTGAACAGTGTACTATGATGCTTGAGGAAAGATAGACAAGTAATGGAATATATTTATGGCTGGAGACCCCACTCTGTAACTCTGCCTTGGGCACATTTGACCATGGTCAAGCTTTGTTTCTGTGCAATAGAACTAGCATTTTCTGATTACCCTCTTAAGCCAGTTCAGGGTCACTGGGGAGCTAAATCCCAGCAGATAAAATGCAAAAGGTAGAGAGGCTAATGCTGGATAGAGGTCCAGTCCACTGTAGTTGCCATCTACAGTCAGCGTATAAACTATTCAGCACCTTCTGACACATTTCAAACCACAGTGATAATAATGAGTAAATGTGATCTAGTAAAGAATATTAATTGTACATACTGCCCTCCTGTTTGTTTGTGTCTTTCGGCTTTTCCCGGTTAGGGGTCGCCACAGCGGAAGTCCGGTCCGCTAATGATTGGTAGTTGATTTTTACGTGCTGAGTTACCAGCCCTGATGCACAACCTTCAACGAAGGTACGCCCATTCATGCATGTCTCCACGCAGAAGACGCTATAGCTGAGAATCGAACCGGACAGCGTCTTACTGTGAGACGACAACGCTACCGCAGCATTTTGTTGATAATGCTTTCCTGATCAGCCTTTCCATTCTTACTAACTTAACTATGACCCTCAGTCCATTTTCTGTGCCCTATAATGTAGTCACATGAAGCAACTGCAAGTGAATCCTACCTCCTGTCCTTGTGTGCCAGACAGGAAATGGAGCATGTAGTAAGGTGAATGTGATTTTACATTTCCTTTCAATGTTGCACACCTGTGTAAAGTGATCTGACTAAAGCTTTATACACAAACAAATGTTAAACTAGAAAAGCTATACCTTGTTTGGAAGAGACTGGGATATAATTCCAGAAAAAATGTTTTAAAAACTTTTTGAGCAGCATACAGTGAAGGGAAAAAGTCATAAAATTCTCAGCAAACTCCACATGGCTGTTGTGGAGGAATGCTTCACTGAACCTTTCCAACAGCAGTTCTGTTTAGACTTACACAGATATGAGGAAACAAGATGCTTATTCCCTGCACTAGCTGCTAGTTATAACCTCAGTTGTAGATGGTGTTTGTCTGTTATCAGCAGTGGTACACTACATTTTGCAAAGCCCAGCATGCAGCCACTCCACAAAAAAAGATTCTAATCACAGCTTCACTCCAGAAGCTAGCATCTAATTTGTAGCACTTAGTTCAGTCTGCCTGTAGTGCAATTATTTTCTCAAATGAAAGAGAAAGAAACTCAGAAACATTCATGGACTACAAAAGCTGAGAGAATCAGAGAAAGACAAAGATGAGAGAATGACAGACTGTATTGCCGCAGCTAAATAAAGGAACTCATAAAGGCAGCAAAATGTTCATGAAGTCCAAATGATGAATACAATAAAATAAAAGTAAGAATGTAAAAAATGTAGACCTAGTTACAAAAGAGGAGTAGCCCAGCCTGGTTTAATATATTCTAGTATGGCATACATGTAAACACACCTGTGCCACGAACCCTACTGCAAACTATGATGTGAGGGCTCACTGTTAAGCATAAACCAACTAGCAACTTTGATGAGTTTCTGACTTTTGGAATTGCCTTTGTTTAGCATTTTCGTATCAGTAATAGTTTAGTGCTGCCACTAATTTTGTCAATAACTTTTGTTTTTTTAGCTCAGTGGTTCTTGTGTTACCCCCTCACCTTTAGTATTCCATCAGTTTAAAAAGTATGGTGTGCGTCATGGTGCAGAAGGGAAAAACACAGGAGAGTCAAGTGTCATACAGATTACATACCACCTCCACTCTTAGAGGAGATGGGAACACAAACCATTTATGCTATAGAAAAGACCAGAGGGTAAGCTATACTTTGGCACACGCATTTCAGATTCAGATTTGGGGTGCACACGTGCAAAAATAGGAAAAGGAGCTGGGCCTGGTTGGATGATTTTAGGGTGCATATGATATCTTAGGAGATTAGTTAGCAAAATAGTTGTTTGGAGACACATTGAAGCACTATCTAATGCTCCTTTAACTGATATTTTGTCTATTTTTACCATCTACCTTATTATTCATAAGTGATTGCAAGCAAATAATACTATAGCATAATTTGGTGTGTAATTACCAATGTAAATCAAATCCTTGGATGTTAAAATCCTTCATTTACATTGCAAAAATTGTTACACTGACTTATATATATGTATATATTAAACAAATTGCAATTTGGTCAGCAACTGCAAAAATCAGTCAGAATATTTAAAATAAAATTATTTTTGTACTGCATATGATTCCAGTTTCACTTCCAGGTATGTGAATTAATTAGATGCTGTCCAGGGTTGCAGAACTATTTGTATGCATAGGAAGACGTTAATATTTAAACAAGCATTTCAGTTTGGTTTAATGTTCCTTACTGTTATATAAAAACATGGTACTTCAGATCCAGAAACTAGCATCTAATTTGTAGCATAGTTCAGTCTGCCTGTAGTATTTTCTCAAATATATAAAAACATGGTACTTTCTTTGATTCAACTTTACCAAAAATATGATGCATATTGTGTGAACTTAATAACATTAAAGATTTTCTCTTCTGTGTAAAGCTAAGTATTTTCATTGTCAATTTCATATTGTTTAAAGGAAAACTAATCAGAGTAGAACAACATGTATTCTGTTACATCTTAAAATTGTATACAGTAGTAGGTTTGAAGGTAAGTACTCGGTTAGCTACACTGGTGGGCCATTTTAAGCCTGACCAGTTTCCCTTTTGGTGCTTGAATTACCTATCCCATTTGATGTTAGGTTGGCTCATCCCATGGTTGGTAATTATATATTACCCCTAATGAGAGTAACTGGGAATATACCATAAATAATTTGAGGGGGCCCATGTATAGGATAAAGATTTTAGGAGCTGCCTCTGTCCATTAATAGAACAGATAGCAGACTGGGGTAATTTTTCTGTTACCCATCCATAAATCCAAGTTGTACTTGAATATGGATAGGGATGAACTTTGTTTTACATGGATGGGGAATCTGTTCCAGAGCAGTGGTATCCTCCTCTGTAAGATATAATTGTCCTTCCAAACTACTCTGTTGATAGTGCAGAATAGGTTTGTAGGTTCGTAGGTTCATTGGTGTTTACTAGGCTAATGACCACAAGGGCCTTTGTAAGCAAAGCCATGCATCCCAAATCTCTGACTAGTTCTGATACCATTGATAAGTGTAAGAAGGGGCTTGGGAGATGAAACATTTACAAGCAGGGGCCTGGGAGTTGAACCATTTACAAGGTAGGGCCTGGGAGATGAAACATTTACAAGCAGGGGCCTGGGAGTTGAACCATTTACAAGCAGGGGCCTGGGAGTTGAACCATTTACAGGTTGCTTGTGTCCATTAGAGACATAAGTACCAAATCAGGGATGAGTTTCCTGTTCCCCATCCAATTGTCCAGGTTGCACTTGAATTGGGTTAGGGAGGAATTCTGCTTCACATGGATGGGGAGCATGTTCCAGAAACAGGGTAATCTCTGGGATACATACATGTCTCTCCAGCAGGTCCTATTTATATTGCAGGCAAGGTTTAAGTCTTTATAACAGGTAATTCTGGTGCTGTTTATTTTGTGGATATGCAGAAGGTCCATCACAGTGGGGTATGACAATGCCCTGTATGTCAGGCATGGATCGCCCCTCAAAAGCCTGTAGGAAATAGAATACAGGGATAGAACCTTGAGGTGGTCTGCATAGGACATTTTACTTAAGCCATGTATTCTTTGAGTGAGAAACCTCTGTGAATGTTCCAATTTTTGGATGTGCCTGGTTAGGTATCTACCAAAAGGGGCATTGTACACAATGATAGGTCTGAATGCCAAATACTGTGGAACAATGACTTCCTTGGACTTAGATGCCATACATTTGTTTATAAGTTGCACAGCATACAACGATTTCCTGACTACTGCAGACACATGATGGTCAAAGGCTAGATTACTATCTATGTGTGTCCCTACGTCCCTGACTACTGGGTCAGCTCTAAGGGGTGTTTTGTCAATATGATAGTTACCAGGGATGGATGACTTCCAGAAGGATGCTATTATGCATTTATTGGCATTTAGTTTTAGTCCATAGCTCTGACACCAGTTGTTTATCTGTGTCATCCCCTCTGGAGAGCATTTGTCTCAGTGTGGGATTCAATGACAGCTCTTAATTTGCAATTATCTGCAAATTTAGTGAGCCAGAAACCACTGACATTGGCCTTGACTTCAGAGAAGTAAACACCAAAAAGGAACAGTTCAAGGACTGATCCCTGAGAGACTCCACTTGTGACTGGCCTCTTTATAGAGGTGGACTCCCCAATTCTATCTTCCTGGGTTCTATCTGAGAGCCAGTTGGCTATCACCGGTTGATATATGAGTTTGTACCTAACCTTTTGAGTTTTTCAACAATGCCTTAGTGGGGTATTGTGTCAAATGCCTTGGCCAAGTCAAGGTGAGCAGTGTGAACCATTTTGCCATCATCCATTGTTTTGGTGACCTTCTCAAAGAAGTCCACCAGGTTGAGTAGGCATGATCTGCCCTTGAGGAAACCAAACTGGGTTGGGTCCAGTGTCTGGATGGTATATATATCACTTTTGATCATTTCCATGATAATTCTTTCCATGGCTATACATATAAGACTAATGGGGCTTATGGGCCTTTAGTTTCCAGTGCCTGTAGATGGCCCACATTTGTGCAGAAGGATGACTGTTGCTGTTCTCCATTCATGCAGCATGAAGCCTTTATGGAGGCTATAGTTAAATAGCAATTCCAGAGGTCCTGATAAGTCATGTTTCATGCTATTTAGAAGGAATCCTGGACCAAGGATTTCTAATGCCATTTGACTTGCTGATATTCAGTAGGTCTATCAGTACTGGGCTGGAGAATGCCTTGTATACCAGATACAGGTCACCACTTAGACATCTGTAGAATAAGAAGTATAGCAACAGGGCCTTGAGTTGGTCCATGTAGGACATATTGTTTAAGCCTTATTTCCTTTTAGTTAGATATCTCCATGGGTGTTTCAGTTATTGCATCTGTCTGGACAGATACATACCAAAGGTGTCATTATACTCAATTCATGTCCTAATTAGGTCTGAGGAAAGGGGACGATGACATTCCTAGATCTAGATACAATCCCGTTTCTAATAAGCTGTGCAATATAGAAAGACTTTCTTATGATAGTGGACACGGCTGAAAGTTAGGTCATTGTCCACATAAGTTCCCATATCCTGAACTACTGGGTCAGCTCTTAGGAGCATATTGTCAATGTGGTAGTTCCCTGGGGTAGACTGCTTCCCAGTAATACAGTAATACATTTTTTGGCATTTAATTTCAGTCCAGGATTTTGTCATCAGTTATTTATTTGGGACAAATCTTCCTGCAGTATGGCTAAATCATTTGAGGATTCCTAGGTTGCAGCCATCTGAAAATTTAGTCAGCCAGAGTCCTTCAGTATTGGCTTTTTTCAGAGAAGTAAATGCCAAATAGGAGAGGTCACATCACCGAACCCTGGAGGACTCCACTGGTAACTGGTCTCTTTGTGGAGGCAGCTTCCCCTATTATGATCTCCTGCATCTTATCTGTGTGCCAGTTAGCAGTCCAGCAGGTGACATAGGGGGTTTATTCCAAGGTTGTTTAAGTTTTCTGCTATGCCTGAGTGGGAGATCTGTGTCAAAACTTTTGGCCAGGTCAAGGTATGTGGTGTGTGCTATTTTACCTTCCTCCATTGATTTGGTGACCTTTTAAAAAAGTCCACTAGGTTGAGTAAGCATGACCTGCTCCTGATGAATGCTGACTGAAATGGGTACAGTGCTTGGAGCCTCTTAATGTTCTTGTTGATTAGTCTTTCCATGGCCTTGCATATGAGGTTGGTCAGACTTATAAGTCTGCAATTGCCTGGATCAGTGGAAGGTTGTCCCTTATGCAGGGAAATGACTCTAACTGTTCTCCATTCACTTGGTACAAAATCTGTATGGAGGCTGAGTTGAACAGTGTTGTTAGGGATGTGGCTAAATCATGCTTTATGCTATTTAAGATGTATCTGGGGATATTGTCAGGACCCATTGATTCAGTATTTTTAGTTTTTGATATTTGTGAACATCATTCATAATCAGCTTTAGTGCATTGTTATATTGTGCTACATTGTGTTTCTGTGATTGGGGAGATAACCAAAATAGGCCTTGTGACTGGCTTTGGCTTGGATGGCTATTTTAGCCTCAGACTTAGCTTTGGTGGATTTTATTACACTCGTGAGTTGTTTACTTATATCAGTGATGAGGGGTATTTTATTCTGGGAATTGCACTTCTTATGTTTCATCAGAATTTTCCTCCTTTTATTTTTTAATCTTCTTGATATCATGGTTCCACCATGGGGGTTTGTTTCTGGGGTTTGCCCTGCGCATGTACTTACAGGGTACAGCTGCATCTATGCAGCTGTTTACATTTTGGTATAATGCTGATGTACATTTTGGTGCATTCGGTGGAATTAAATGGGTTTGGTTGGGATTTGAAGTTTGCTAATGTATCACTTAAGAGTAGATAGTTTGTCTTAGAGAAATTTCTAAAGATACCTTGGATGGAGGAGGCCTCTGTTTTTAGTTTAATTTCAAATGGGATGACCTTATGGTCAGACCTAACAAGTGATTAAGATATACAAGGGATTGTGCAAGATGCTGCCATATTAGTAAGGACAGGATCCAACATTTTTGTTCTCCCTAACTATTCTAGGGCATTTGTATTGACAAAGCTCAGGAATCTCTGTGTTTGTGCATTAGTGGTGATCTAGGGTTCACAGTTTATAACTAGATAGTTGAACTCACCTTGGGCTTAATACTCAGTGATACCAGTTCCTGCAAATGGGCATTCTGGCTTTCTTGGATAATAGAGGGAGTTCTATAGCTAGCTAATATATGATACTGGACCTTTCTGATTGTGATTTGGACATGAAAAAAGCTCTAGTGCATCATGTTGCTTTACCAACCTTGATGTAAGTCTCTTCTGGATGAAGACTGAGACACCTCCTTTTTCTCCTCCTGCACAGTAATGTGGAAGGCATTATAGTCTGTACAGCCAGAGTGTTCTCTGACATTTTAAGGCATACTTCTGTGAATACACAGACCTCTACCTCCTCAAGGCTGAGGAGGTTTTGTAGGGAATGGAGTTTCCTGATCAAGCTCCTAGCATTGATCATTAACATCTTTGTTTTTTCCTTTGCTTGCTTTATTATATTGGTAGGTTTATCAGGTTGGCAATTCCTAAAAATGGTACTATGAGGGGAGGACAAAGTGTTTGTCAATAATCAAAACTCTAGATGGGGACAGATGTAGGCTACTCCTTGTGAATCAGTGTGGTCTGTTGATTATATCCTCCCAGGCTGATGAATTTTGGGCCCCTTTCAAATGACACAAAGACTAATTATTGCAGTGAATTATTTGTTGTTCATATTGTGGTATCATCCTTGGAGAAGGCAGAATGCTGCTCACTGCTATGCTCATACCTGCCTTTGACACACAGTCTGAGAGCTGCATCATTTCTCTCTTCATATATTGCAAGGAGGTACGTCTCAAGTCACTGACACCCACATGTACTATGACAGTCATACTAGTACTTGTTCAAGGATTTGAGTACATATATGATCTGATGGATGCCTGCACCAGGCAAGCAACTAACTGTCACTCTTTGCTTGCTCATCCTGGTAAGGGATAGATCTGTATGCCTTACAGTGGAGTCACCTATAACTAGAATGTTTGGTTGGGTTGATGCCTGCCTTACGGGGTCAGCATCAGTGACTTTGGGACACCTTGTGCTATGTGAGGAGGTAAGCTTAACTTGCTAAGTGTGCTTTGTGCCTGTGTTGTGTTTTGGAGCTTTTTTAGGTTTAGGCAAGTTAATCTTTAGAACTTCAACATATTATGGACTATGTGTATTCTTATGGCCTTGGAGAGGTGTGATGTGTGGTGTACGGCTGATGATTTTGGTGTCTGAGTTTAGTGTGTGTGAGATTTTTGCTTCCAAGGACATTAAATAGGTACATCTCTCTCTCACCACTGTGTTATGGCTTTTGAATAATAAATCGAATAATATTCAGAGAGGCTAAAAGGTGACCACAGAGGTATAAACTTCTATGTACATAAAAAACGTGCAAAAATAACTGCTGCAAGCGATGAAAAACTCTATGTTTAAAATAAAACTAGTTTATTAGGCATGCTCCAGGTAATCACTTTGGCAAATGCTTCTTCAGACCGTTAAGTTTCAAAAACACATTCAATTAAGCTTTTTATATTAAACGCTCACGTGATGAATTAAACAATGCATTTCAATTAGATGTTTAAAGATGCATCATAATTACGAGCAACTCTATGTTTTTTGTATTTATGTAAACATATTAATACAATAAAAATACACTGCCATTTAATAAAAATGCAAAAAACTGTTCTAACTGTAAAAATATATATATATGCAATCACCATCTAAATTCATATTAATACCTAATGGATATATAACATATATATATAAAACATTATATATAAAAAATGTATTACCTATTATAAAATACTACCCTAGCTTAACAACACAATAATTGTATCGGAACCAACTAAGCACAAACCACATAATATATTTCATCAAATATTCAGCTGGTCTGAAACACTCCACAGAAATAAAAGTAATAAAACATTTTGAACAAAATTCTAATCATTATCAAAACATACACAACATATAAATAATCACATCAAAATCAACTGAACCCAAACTACATATGATATCCATTGACCAGCAAGATTTCATAGAAATTTTTGCTGGTCTGGAGCGATCCACGAAAATAAAAATGGCAATAAAAAATGTTTTAAACAATATTCTAACTCTTTAACCAAATACGCTATAGGCCATGGACTAAGAATGACATTATGCATCTAGTATAAAAACATATACTAGATACCTATGGCTTTTATAGTCACCATATCGCCCATGGCATACTAACTAAAAAAATCTATAATCGTATACTGTATGCAAAGCTGCTTCATGAAGTGTATATACATGAATGTGTATAAAAATATAAGAAATAATAAATAAGCCAAAACTATGCTTAAATATTGGGACACACTATGACCATAAACTATGAATAGCATATTACATCCAATGTAAAAACTTGCATTGGATACCGATGGCTTCTACAATTGCCATAAGGTCCATGGCATACTAACTAATAAGATCTATAATTATATTAATAGTGTGCTAGGCTACTCCAGAAATATATACAAAATGTATATAAAGAGCTTGGTATATATGCCAAAACTATGTTCACATAATAGAGGGTACTCTTGATAATACATCCAAATGTGAAATCTGACGTGCACTGCTCTTCTATATACATAGGATGTATATATAGAGGTTAGTATATATGCCAAAACTATATTCACATAATAGAGGGTACACTTGATATTACGTCCATATGTGAATTTTGAATAATAGATGATTATCTGACAGAATGAGATAATTCACTGTCTGAAGATGCCCATCTCAATCAGGCTGGCTACAGAGATTGTCGCAAACTGCCACGCCATAGTTTTGACAGGAATGACTTGTAGTGGGCAGCAGGGGTGACTATTACTACTTGGAGTTTGGTTTGTTTAGAATACTGATTGGGTAGACTTACTATTAAGGCATGAGGAACCAATCCCTCTTTAACATTTAAGTGGTATGTATTATTTTATACTTTGTTATATGTCTGAAATGGCCCAGCCTGATGTGATTTTTGATTTTCAGTCTGTCCTTTTTCTCACAATTTATTTTTTGTCTCTAAAACATCACAACATCAAGACACCATCATTTCAGGTACTTTTTTTTTTGCTTTTACTTGTATCAAGGCTGTGAATCACTGGCTTCTCAGACTGTTTCTGGAGACAGTGTCAGTGTTTCCTTTTCATTGATTCACTATGTTGTACTAAATGTAAGCTACTAAAATGCATTTCATGACATATGTAAACCTTCTTCTAAATGAAATAATTACAGTGCAGTTTCCTTTTGTGTATTCAGATTGAAATTCGCAGTGTCGTACCTCACCATCCGTAACCGAGTACTGATGAGTGGAAGCTGCCTCTTGCTTTTTCCCCACATGATCTCTTCAGTCACCTGTGACTAACAGTTCCCACTTTACATATCTGCCTGATAGGCTCTCTGCATCTTTTTAATGTACAGTCTGGCTTACTAGCCTACATATGTCATGCAGTCTGAGGACAATTCCTGTACAAAAGAAGGCAGGAATTCAGTGGCAAAACCATGGTGGGATATAAGCTGTTGATTGCTGCCTTTTATATGTAACAAATAAATTAGGAGTCAGTTAGTGCTTTGTTAGTGTTTTACTTAATAAAGTTGTTAAAGAGGTAAACTCTTGGAAGAGGTAAAGGAGATAAGATGCTGGGTTGTCCTTAAAGTTTTGCAGTAAGATGTAGCCTCTGCCCTAGCCTGACACATGGAATTTGGGTAACTTCTAGTTACTTCCTTAAAAAAGCTCAACTTCCCTTCCCTCATCTCCATATTTTAATGTAAGGGTGATGTAGGTGGGACAGAGCAAAAAAAGGTATGTAGAAAGTAGGCTATACTATGAATGGCAAAAGGTTTGGTGAGAGGTAAGATCATAAAACCAGAATGTAGCAGTCCTTTTATGAGGAGGGGAGAAAGGTGTCATAATCATAGGTGTATGTCAATAGAGTAAGCTGTAGTGGGTGTCGTATGGCAATGCAGCTTTGAGGGTTGTAAGTGCAGATAATTCTGGAGTTTGCAGAAAGCTTAACAGTCTGAAAAGTGAGGTCATCTGACTGAAGGATGCTGCTGGTAGAAGAAGCAGGGAAAAAGATAGAGAAAGGTACAAAAGGGAGGACATAGACAATGGATGAGTACAGAAGGTAATGTTAGACAAAGGAAATAAAGGGAGATAGGAGGATAGGGGGTTCGACCAAGGAGGGTAGGGACTGACAAGGCAATCTCTGGCAGAGATACAGGGAAGGCTGGGGACTGGGGAGAAGAGAAATAAAGATAGAGCCTGTAGAAAGACATCATCACTGGTCAGTACTGGTACAACATGGAAGAGACAGTGATAATCATAAACCATGAGCATTGTGGTGAACAAGGCAGACTATAGCAGAGGTATAGCAAGCAAGGATACATGGTACAGGTGAAATGGTACAGGCAGAGCTGGTACAAGTGAGTTGGCACAGGTGAGATGATACAAGTAAGGTGGTACAGGCATATGTGGTACATGTGAGGTGGTACAGGCAGAGGTGGTTCAGAAAGAGGTGGTACAGGCAGAGGTGGTACAAGCAAGTTGGCACAGGTAAAGTGGTACAAGTGAGGCGGTACAAGCATAGGTGGTACAGGCAGAGGTGATACAGGTGAAGTGGTACAGGCGAGGTAGTTCAGGCAGATGTGGTTCAGGCTGAGGTGGTACAGATGAGATAGTATTATCATAGGTGGCACAAATGAGTTAACACAAGTGAAGTGGTACAGGTGAGGTGGTACAGGCAGAGGTGGTACAGGTAGACATGATACAGGCAGAGGTGATGCAGGTGAGGTGTTTCAGGCAAGGTGGTTCAGCCAGAGGTGGTACAGGTGAGATGGTTTTGTCAGAGGTGATACAAGCAAGTTGGCACAGGTGAAGTGGTACAGGTGAGGTGGTACAGGCAGACATGATACAGGCAGAGGTGATGCAGGTGAGGTGGTTCAGACAGATGTGGTTCAGGCATATGTGGTACAGGAGAGATGGCATCATCAGAGGTGGTACAAGTGAGTTGGAACAGGTAAAGTGGTACAGGTGAGGTGGTCCAGGCGAAGTGGTACAAGTGAGTTGACACAGGTGATGTGGTACAGGTGAGGTGGTACAGGCAGAGGTGGTAGAGGGAAATGTGGTACAAACATAGGTGCTACAGGCAGAGATGGTACAAGCAGAGGTGGTACAACTGAGTTGGTGCAGGTGAGGTGGTGGAAGCAGATGTGGTACAACAGAGGTGGTACAGGCAGAGGTGGTACAGGCAAAGGTGGTACAAGTGAGTTGGAACAGGTGAGGTGGTACAAGTGAGATGATTTAGGTGAGGTGGTACTAGCAGAGGTGGTACAGGCAGATATGGTACAGACAGAGTTGGTACAGGTGAGAGGGTATCGTAAGAGGTGGTATAAGCAAGTTGGCACAGGTGAAGTGGTACAACCAAAGGTGGAGCAGGTGAGGTGGTGCAGGCAGGTGTGGTACAGGCAGAGGTGATACAAGTCAGTAAGCACTGGTAAGGTGGTACATGTGATTGTGGTACAGGTAAGATGGTGCAGGCAGAGGTGGTACAGGCAGAGGTGATACAGGTGAGATGGTACAGCTGAGGTGGTAAAGGCAGATGTGGTACAGGTAGAGGTGGTACAGGTGGATGGTATGAGAGGTGGTACAAGTGAGTTGGCACAGGTGAAGTGGTACAGGTGAGGTGGTACAGGCAGAGGTGGACAGGCAGATGTGCTACAGGCAGAAGTGGTACAGGTAGATGTGATACAGGCAAAGGTGGTACAAGTGAGATTGTATCATCTGAGGTGGTGCAAACGAGTTGGCACAGGTGAAGTGGTACAGGTGAGTTGGCACAGACAGATGTGGTACAGACAGATGTTGTGCAGGCAAGGTAGTACAGGCAGATTTGGTACAGGCAGAGGTGGCACAAGTGAGATGGCCAGGTGAGGTGGTGCAAGTGAGGTGGAACAGGTGAGGTGGTAGAAGCAGAGGTGGTACATGTGAAGTAGCACAAGTGAGGTGATGCAGGCAGATGTGGTACAGATGAAGTATAGGTATGGTGGTACAAGCAGTAATAGAACAGGTGAGGTGGAACAGGAGAGGTGGGACAGGCAGATGTACAGGCAGAGGTGGTACCGGTGAGATGGTACAGTCAGAGGTGGTATAGGAGAGGTGGTACAGTCAGAGGTGGTACAAGCAGATTTGGTACAGGTGAGATGGTACAGACAGAGGTGGTACAAGTGAGTTGGCACAGGTGAGGTGATACAAGTGAGGTGGTACAAGTGAGTTGGCACAGGTATGATACAGGTGAGATGGTACAGGCTGAGATGGTACAGGCAGAGGTGGTACACGCAGATGTGGTACAGGCACAGGTGGTACAGATGAGGTGGTACAGGCAGAGGTGAAACAGGTGAGATGGTACATTAGTCAGAAAGAAGAAAATATCAATGACAGGAAAAATGAAATGTAGGGTAAATGAAGAAAAAAAGACACAAAGTGGCATGACGCTTGTTTCTGAATGAGGCACTAAACTAGAAGACTGAATATATAAAAGCAAAAAGAAGGAGGGTGTGATGAACATTGAAGCTGGGAGACTGGGTCAGAAAGGAATGGAATGGACTCTCAACTGTACAGATTTTCATAGAATGTCCAGATTTTTGCCTCATATTTTTGGTCTGTTTTTCATAAAATTGTGTTTTTCTGGCAAATTAGTGGCAAATCATTAAAGACTGACATTAGAAAATAATGACAGGCATTTGAATTTTAGACTTCATACCCTTCAGAAAATTCATGCTAATGCAAAACCTGTTATTTATTCTATCAGCTTTCTAAGTTTGTAAGAGCAATATTTAAAAATTGTCCCTATTCTGGGGATTTGTCCCACCTTTATTTATCGCTTTGTTCAGATTTCTTGATCTAAGAAGTTGAGAGGTATGCTAAGGAGGAGAAGAGGAGAAATATGGGGTGGTGCAGGTGGAGAGTGGAGACACTGTTATGCCTGACTTTAGCAATGGTAGCTATCACTAGTTCAAGAACGTCTAAGAAAGAAGGTTATCCTGCATGTGATACATGATAAAGGAAGAAATGCGCTGGTATGGAAGACTTCTGAGTTAACAAAAGGAAGAGTAAAAGAATAATATGTGGTGTGCACAAACCTGTTAACTCTGTAGCCTTCTAAGGCATCCTTCTGGTGCTCTGTGTATGTAGGGTGATCAGGAGGGAATAACAGAATTCAGTGTTTGACTGAAAGAGCTGTGCAAGGAAAAAGGATTTGCACTGTTAGCAGATCAGGGCAGAATATAAACACATTCAGAAGATGCATACATTAGAGCAGTTATTTCTGAACTGAAAGGGTCAGCAAAGGCTGAAGGCTAAGCAAACAATAATACTCATAAAGGTGGGCTTTATTTTCCCTACAGTGCTCACCCTAGAGGACATTATGGTACTTAACTAATGGGATGTCTGTTAACTGTTTTGTATTTGTTCTTTTTTCTTTGTATATCATTTTTTTTATATATATTTGTCGTAAAATAGTTCCTGCACCTAGTGTTTCAAACGTGCTGTAGCACATGTAATTGATAGTGGAGAAAGTATTTTATTTCCAAAATATAATTTGCATAAGAATTTAATGTCCACACACACACACACACACACACACACACACACACACACACACACACACACACACACACACACACACACACATGCCCAGTTACTACTGCTACTTTCCTGACTGTGTATACATCAGATTATGGCCTGTCTCTCTGGTAAATCACTATAGCTTCATACCATTGATTATACAGAAGTTTTCCCCTGCCCATCATTGAGCAGGGAAGTTAAGTAGTGTCTCTCTCCCTCAACCTCATTGGTTTCCTCATTAGTTTTTTTACGTTTCACACACACACACACACACACACACACACACACACACACACACACACACACACACACACACACGCACACACGCACACACGCACGCACGCACGCACACACGCACACGCGCACACGCGCACACACAGATGTGTTACTTTTCTTCACTTTTTTTTACACTCACTAAAAAGCAAAACCATGTTTAGCAATCTTTAAAAAATGTCAGCCATTTGCTTTTTCACTGTGAAGTGATGACTTGTTTTTTATTGGGTGATAACTGTACATTAATATCCTTTTGGAGAATATTCATTGTCCAATAAGATATTAGTGAATGCTTAGCCAATTATTTAAGTTATAATAATACATAAGAACAAGGTCTCTTTTGAGTAATTTGAGAAGAGGACAGAGATCAGATGAGTAATGACAGGCAGGTGCCAGGAAACAGAATCACCATGATGTGAGAGATAAAGGATGGCAAGTCGGGAGGAAAGTGATCTTGCATGGTGCTGGAGTCTGAGCAATATAATGTGCCTAATTTATGCAGTATTCATGGTAAATATTGACATTATGGAAATGCTGGTCTTCCCTTAGGGAAGAAGCAAAGAAGCAGTCAGTAAATGACCCCTATAAATCAAACAGAATAAATGTGTGGGTCACATTTGAATTGCACCGCTAGGCTTTTAAGGGCTCTCGTGGTCATAAGCCTGGTATACACCTATGAACCTCTAATGGAAAAAGTGAAGGGGAATCCTTGATGGGAAGAGCTAGTATACAAGCCACAGAATGTAGAAATAAAGTTTGATGGGTGTCTTATGGAGGTGTTACTGCTACAGGTATCACTACGGAGGAGATTAGACCTTGGAGAGAAGAAAATGAAGACAGGATAGTGCACAGATACCTCAGCATGTATCAGTGGAGCAGGAGAGCCTCTCTCCATGAAGTAGGTAAAAGAAAAGACATTGTTTAAGCACTGCACCAGCCAATGTTACAATAGCAAATGTGAATACCACTGAAGAAGGCAAGGGACATCCTTTGACCTTCAACCATGGTGTAGAAGAAGGGGGTGGATGCCAGAGAACTGGTGCAGAACACTGCTTTGCACTGAAAAAAAGTAAACATGTGAACCAGAAAAATGGCATTTTAGGACTACAGAAGTTTGGATTTGCACAGACTGGGAGAAAGGGTAAGTGAAAGCACAAAGAGCTGGTTCAAATTCTAGTTCATGACTATGACTTAAAAAGGATTACATTTGAAATAGGGGAGGGACAGCTGAATGTACTTAGGAGGAACTAAAAAGGAAACGTGGTAAGGCACTCAGCATGGTTTACACAGTAAATTAATGACAGGAGTGATGTAAAGTGACTGGCACATTGGATGAGGATGAAGGAAGAAAGAAGGAAATAATAACTCTAAGCAAGCCAGAAACAGTGTGACCATGATAACTGATGTGCATTCAAGGGTAAAGAGAACATTGGCAGGGGAGGTCTGGTGGTGAGACAAGCCATATTCTTCACACGTAAGATAAAATATTTTAACCATCACTACTTGTTAGAAGTAAAATGTAGGAAATATAATGAAGGAGCCAGATGGAGATTATTTTGTTCACCTGTTTGTCTACTGTTGCCTGTCAAACTTCAACTTTTCACAGACTCAATTGTTCTCCATTTCTTTGGGATCAAGGGCAAACCATGTAAGGCTATCATTTAGGCAACCATCAGAAGTTTTCTAATATTCCCTAACTCCTTGGCCCTTGGCAAATGACATGTTTACTAAAGTGCTAGTCCTGCAGTGGTAAGATGTGCATACTTCCATGCATCCTGTCACCAGGAAGGTACATCTCCTTGGAGGACTACTTCCAAACTAGCTTAGCAGAAAACAAGCACATGTCCCTTGTCTGTCTGCCACATGCTGTTTTTCTATGCTCCAGTGGGATCTGTGATTGCGTCAGATAGAACTGTCACCCTGCCTCACTCCCAGAATGGGTAAGCTGACATAAGTTGATTATGCCCACCTCCACCTGGCCGGTTGTTCCAGCACCTGAGCTGCCCTTTGAACTCTGGTTGCCTAGATCATAGTCAGTACTTTCTTTCTTTTTGCACTGAGGCAGCTGGAAGTTTTATTACACACCTAACCTCACTACTTACAAGAGAAGTGGGTGACAAGGTGCAATTTAGGAAGAAAGGAGGGCAGGATGCTCATATAGGAAGAATGGGAGTACAATTAAAGAGGTGCTCAGAATGGTTTTAAAAGATGAACTGGAAAGGGAATTCACAGTTACCGGTGGGGGAGTGCACATAGACATAATTAATTGCCCCCCCAGTGGATTCTAAAAGAACTGGCAGAAGTGCTACAAGAACCAGTTGGTATTTTAGCAAACACAGCTTAACTGTAACAGAAATTGTGTTTGCTATTGAAGAATAAGCTTTAATCCACAGACTGACTAAATGTGCAGATGATGAGCTGTCACTGAATGCCACACCAACACAAATGTTCTCAAGGAGGGGCTGGCACAGATAAACAACTGGTGTCAGAGCCATGGACTAAAACTAAATGCCAAGAAATGCATAATAATATCCTTTGGAATGTCATCCACCCCTGGTAACTATCATATTGACAACACATCCCTTAGAGTTGACTTAGGGACACACATAGATAGTTCTGGCTTTTGAACATCATGTGTCTACAGTAGTGAGGAAATCATTCTATACTGAGCAACTTATAAACAAAGATATGGCATCTAAGTCCAAGGAAGTCATTGTTCCGCTGTATTTGGCATTCATCATACCTGTCATTGAGTACAATGCCCTCTTTGGTATGTACCCAACCAGGCATATCCAACAATTAGAACATCCACAGAGGTTTTTCACTAAAAGAATACAGGGCTTAAGTAAAATGTCATATGCAGACAGCCTCAAGGCTCTATCCCTGTATTCTGTCTCCTACAGGCTTTTGAGGGGAGATCTATGCCTGGCATTCAGTGCATTGTCATACCCCACTCTGATGGACCTCCTGCATATCCGCAAAACAAACAGCACCAGAATTATCCATTCTAAAGACTTAAAACCTTGCCTGTGATATAAATAGGACCTGCTGGAGAGACAGGTATGTATCCCAGAGATTACACCATCTCTGGAACAGGCTCCCCATCCATGTGAAGCAGAGTTCCTCCCTAACCCAATTCAAGTGCAACCTGGACAACTGGATGGGGAACAGGAAATTCATCCCTGGTTTGGCACCTATGTCTCTAATGGACCCAGGCAGCCTGTAAATGGTTAATCTCCCAGGCCCTAGCTTGTAAATGTTTAATTTCCCAAGCACACCTCTCAACCTGTTAGAGCAAAAAATCTGAATAAAGTCACAAATCATGGGGGGACAACGGACCAAAAATAAGGACAATTTTTAAATATTACTCTTGCAAACTTAGAAAGTTGATTGCATTAGCATGAATTTTTCTGAAGGAAATGAAGTCTGAAATTCAATTCAATCTGCCATTATTTATTGACTTCAGCCCTCAAAGTTTTTCCAGAGATTTGTCAGAAAATCACAATTTTCTGAGAAATAGACCAAAAATATGAGGGAAAAATCTGGACATTTTGCAAAAATCTGTACAATTGAGAGGTATGCTCCCTAGCTTCTGCTTACACTTATCAAGGGTATCAGAACTTGTCAGAGATTTGGGATGCATGGCTAAGCTTAAAAAGGCCCTTGTGGTCATTAGCCTAGTAAACATCTATGAAGGTATGAACCTATGAGTGTATGACGGAATGTAGTTCCTCAGAATGAGCAACTAATGGTTGAGGTGTTTGCCTTACAAACACAAGGTGCAGGGTTTGAGTCTCACAAGGGATAATTGTCTAGGCTTAAAATGACTCACAAGGGCAGTTAGCCTAGTACTAATCTATGAATCTATGGCTGCTATTTAATAAGGGGTGACTTCACATCTCATCCACCGATTTTAGCATTAACTTTGTTTACATGTTTCCCTATTTGCTTTTTCCAATATATCTGCCAACCATCAAGTCTCCCCCCCATGAGATCAGCCTGTATGTTGTGTTTGTTTACTGTAAAATGACATTCCACAGTATACTTTAAGAAATAAAAAGCTAACTGCATGTGTCTAACAACTAATAACTTTTATTGCACATGTGGCTTGGTGTTACTAGCCAAGATCCTCAATTCTGCTGATACAGCCTTTTTTGAAGGTATATTTTGGTGCCATTACAGCATTCCTATTCAGCAGCATACCAACTGGGCCAGAACAGGGATTTTATGAAACGCTTAGGGAATTAAAGGCTGTAATTAACCGTGAAGCTTAAGTTTAGAAGAGAGAATTGAAACCAACTTCAGAGACATTCAGGGCTGTATTTGAACAATCATTAATCTAACTGCAAAAGAAATGCATAGAAATATACTTTACAAGCAGGAGCGATACAAAAATCAAAACAAAAACACTGTAAGAAGGAAATGGAACCTCCTTTCTGTGGAAAAATTGCATTTATGGAGCATAGAAGATTACGATTAGACATCCAACCATAACTAACTTGTCACATATTTGAGACACAGATATCAAAAGACTCTGCTCTAGTCTCAAGATGAATGGTGACATTTATCTCAAGAACACATGGCTAGTTTGTTATGATTGTATTGAACCAGTCATAATTCTTTGTAATACATGTACATAGGAGCTGCTATGATATGCCACTCGTTACATAAAAAGGTTCAGGGGCAAGAAGTGTTTTACAGCTTTGAAGCTATAAAATGCTTAGTGCTGCCACATAGCAAACAGAAAGTAAGTGTCATTATATACAAATAACTTTAAAATATGTTAGAAACTGGCATCCACATTTTTTGTGTGGTAGTGAAATATAGTACAACATTTAAAGCTGTAGCTTCTCACACTGTGGTGACAAACACTGGCTGTTGTGATCTAGCATGAGACTAGAGCTTAACAGTGCTGAAAGTTGCTTAACAAAACTTTGTTACGCACCTTTCTTACATCAGAAAGATGCTTAACAAAGTTGAGTTTTTCTAGAATTTAGAGTGAAATTGTGGCACTCCATGTATTACAATGTGTTTCAGAATGTGCTAGAGGCTTTTCATTAAAGCAATTCTATAAATGTTTTCTGCAGTCAAAAATAAATTACAGTTATGTATGAAGGATGTGACAATGCTTATCCTTTAAGTCACTTTCTTGAGATTTTCTCTGTGATGACCACATGGCATGTACAAGTAGTTCCAATACTTGGACAGCATTCTGCTTATATGTCCCTTTCAGTGGTCTGGGTTCTTCTCAGAATTTGTAATTATTGCTGTTTCTCATGAAGTATGATACCAGTGCAATTTTTTCCCATTTCTTAGACATAAGTCCTGCTGCCAAACTCATTGGATATTCACTCCATGAAACAACTTTAGATGCATTCTAGGCTATGCTACGTGTTGTCTTAAAACATCTTTCTCCATTCTGTCATTGACAATGATGTTAGTCAAGCTCCATCATCCACTTTATCTGTAATGCTCAAAAATATGAGTGCCAGTGCAGCCTTTATCACAGCCATCTGTAGCCACATCAGACTGTATTTATTTATTTGTTATTTGTTGAGATTTGAATACTGGGAAAGTCTGATTGGGTAGATGTCCATTTTCAGAGGAGGCCTGGACAGAAAAGCTCCAAAGCATTAAAAAAAATTTAAGAACAATAATTTTACAATCTACAAAAATAATACAAAAATATCTGCAGTTTAAATAATTAGACCAAATGAAACATGATGTGATAACACTGTTTAAAAACAGATACAATGTATGTGGCAATGGTTTAATATTTAGAAATATTTTAGCCAATTTAGAGAAATTAAAGGTAAGCTAGTATAATGCAAAGTGGAATTGCAACTTATAGTGAGAGAAAAAAACAGTGTTATAGCATATTTAGCTAGGGAGTCAGGGGAGAGAAATTAATTGAAGTTAGGAGGTGAGTGAAGAAGGGGGAGTTAGGAGGTGTAAGGCATGAATAGGTACTTGTGCATATTTAGGGATATAGTTTATCTTGGGGTTGAGCAAGAACAGATTTTGACTAGGAAGTCTTTCCAAATAGTTTTAAAGTACTATAGGGAGCGTATTGACCTGATGGATACAGATAAGGAGTTCCAGGGCTTAGCAACATGGAATGAGTACAGATGATACCGAGTAATTTGATAGGTTTGTGGTCAGACAGACGTTTTTGGTCAGTGTAGCATAATATCTGAGTGGGAATATAGTAGAATGATATTCAGTGCTGGACAAGCATATGGATGCCAATTAATTTTATAGGTGGTAAGAAACTGTGTATATGTTAGTTGATGGGGTAGTTCTAATCAATTTAGGGTATTTAGTGCTATACAGTGGTGGGTTCTGAAAGGTGTAGTTCCTGCAAATTTTGCAACTTTATTATAGCATTGTTCAAGTTTTGCTTTTTGTGATGCCTGGAGGTTAGTAAGGATGGGAGCACCATAACGAAGTGTGGGGTGGAGAGAAGTAGTGGCAAGTGTAGCTTTACTTGTGTGAGAAAGCTTTTGGCTCTATAAAGTATTCCTAGTTTTTGGTGAGTTTTTAATGTAATTTATACAGGTCAAAGTTATGATTATCATACACCACCATCATCCATAATAAAATCAAAGTAGCTGTTTGTGTCAATCTAAAATAAGGAGGAGAGAAGTGACTTCAATGGTTGTATTATTATGAGACAAGATTTTAAATTTTGTTTTTTTTTCATGAAAGAGGGATTTGGGGAAAGAATAAGTAATTTTTTTTGGGCTGAGCACAAGTTGCGAATTACCAAGCCACATTTCAGTGATTATTAAAGCTTCCTGCATAAATTTTTGGAGATGTGACAGGTTGTCTGATGTGCATATGACTATGGAGTCATCTGTGTTTTGTATTAGGGAGGCCTGTTGTGTGGATATGTGACAGGAGTTAGTGAGAATGTTAAAGAGCAGTGGTCCAAGGATAGAGCTTTGTGGTACACTGGTGGTGACCAGGAGGTATGGAGAGGGGTCTACTTCACTGTACCGAAGGTACAGATAACCAAATTTTAAAATGGCAAGACAAAATTACTGAAGCAGCAGCACAATGAAAGCTGACATTATTGAAAGTCAAAACAATGAAAAACTAACATCAGATGTTACCACTCCCGACAACAACAGTTTCAGTATTTTTTATCAAAAGGATTATCAGCTGCGGGTGTTACACAGAACTTGGAGCAGTGAGGATTGCAAAATTTATCCTTTTCCCCACTGTAGTGCCATCTCAGAGTTGGTATATATAATTTGCAGGGGGTCTGGTGGGTGCAAATCCCTACATGTGGGGTGCAGGGGAACTTGCCTTCCTGCAAAAACTTAAAAAAATGTACAGTTTTGCATTTAGATTATGCATTTGTACTGTATAGATGATGTTACTGAATTTTTTATAGGTGTAACAACGGTGTTGAATATGTGGAAGTGGAATGTTTAGAGAAATAGATGTGTGTCCCTTTAAAGTATAGTGTTATTAACAGGAAGTTATGCTGTATACACTGAGGAGTTTTTAGGTAGTAATTCTTTTAGAAACAAGTGAAGCTGTTGTGTTTATTTTTACAGTAGTGTGTAGGGTGTCAGGAGTGGTCGGTAACTTCTGATGTTAGTTTTTCGTTATTTTGACTTTCAGTAATCTGAAGTTTCATTGTTCTGATGCTTTGGTAATTTTGTCTTGCCATTTTAAAATTTGGTTATCTATACTTTTGGTACAGTGAAGCAGACCCATGGAGATAGGGTGGAGCGCCATTTTGCTGACTGATACCTATTGGACAAGTAACTTTTAAACCATGGAAGGGTGGGCTGAAATAGACCTAGTGAGGACATTTGAATTAGAAGTTTGCTGCTACAAACTGTGCCAAAAGCCTCAGACAAGTCTAGAAATAAGGAGTTGACTAGTTTTCCATTATCTCTAGTTTTATTGACAACATTTATAGAGGTTAGAATAAGGAAGAGAATAGTTTGCCATTATCTCTAGATTTATTTATAGTATTTATAAAGGTTAGAAGTGTAATGTTAGTACTATGGGAGGGACAGAAGACATGTTGTGTGGGATACAGGAGTTCGTCCTGCAGGAAATAGTTTATCCGTTGATTTTGAATACATTTTTCAAGTATTTTGGAGAAGGGGATAAGATTGCTATATATCCAAAGTTGGTAATGTCTGTTATATTTCCTCATTTGGGTAGAGCATTTACCTACAAAAAACTAATAGAAACATATATAGACAGTGTTGTGACTAGTACAATTACAGGAGTTTTGCAGAAACAGTGATAGCAACAAGTATAGGCATATATACTGAAAATGAGTTAGAGTTAAAGACAGACTGTCCGGTAGGAAGCAATAAATTCTGGGAGAGTGGTAGTCATCAAATAACTTGAAGACTTTATACACGACTTGGAAACAAGACTGACTTTTATAAGGTATAATTATTTCACAGAAAGGGTGTTTGATACTTGGTGCTGCCCTCTTGGAAAAGTATTAGGGTGATAAAAATTGCCAAAATTCAGGAATTTGTGGAAAATGAATAAGATCATCCTTAATAAGACCTGAGGTCAGACATACTACTGGATAAATAGGACTGTCAGGTTACCAGTAAATAATGACTCATATCAAGTGGCTATGCAGTCCTTTGCTGCTGTCCAAACTCATGTTTATTTGCTTTTAGGTAAACTTAGGGTCAGGCCTTTAAATGAGGTGTCCTTCATGACATCAAGTTAGCCTGCCCAAACACTATACTGTGACACACTTAATATGCATTGTACCATAGTGAATCCTATTCTGAGGCACATTTTAGATTGACAGCAAACAGATACTTTGATTTAAACCTAAAAGATATACTGCAGCAATGGTTAACAGGTTGCGATTTCCTAAACATGTGATTTTGATTTTCTTAATTTAGGCGTCTTACAAATGAAACTGTTATACAGATCCTCATGGTACTTCTAGTATTAGATGATAAACATATATATATTCAGAGTGCAGAGGAGTAGTGGAGAGGTGACAACTGACGTAAAAAGCCCAAGTAGCAATGTTTGTCTTTGATTTCATGCTTGTTACACTAAATAATTAGTAAATTAGTTAGCCAGTCTTGGAGCGGGTCACTGGTTGGCATCATGGCTGAAGCAGTATGCAGACAATAATAAGATTAGGGTTCACAGACATGTTAGTGTAAATGTTTTTTATAGCTGCAAAGCCTGATCAGTTACCATGCAAATGCAAATGTGGTGACCCACTTGTGATACATAACTGTTACAGTATTTATTAAATCTAAATAAAATTCAATGAATTGGAAGGAGTTTCCCTCTTTAGGTTTTATTTATCTGTGGCACATGCTAGGAATGGGCTCAGAAACTCTTATGCTGAAATGTGGGGTTAGGACAAACTGTACCTGTCCACATTGGAAGTCGGGTGAGGTGGATTATCTAGTTTTAGGTAGTTCTCCACACCATGGCTGGGGTAGGGCAGATTATGGAGTGGAGACAGCCAACAGTGTTTCACAACAGGATATGGTGTGGATCATATACATACAAGCTCTTGTCCACACTGTTCAGGGCAGTTCAACTACCTCAGTCTAACTCTCTGCACTGAGGTCAGGTAGAGGAGTAGGGGTGTTATAGAAAAAGAGACAAGCCCCGCTAAGATGACAGGAGGTATGGCTTTTGAGACAATAACAAAGCTGCCCCTGGACAGGTCATGTGAGGTAGGGAAGTGCATAGACAATGTTGTTATGTCTACTGCACACTGTCTTTTGGGTGTAGGTGGTTACCTATGCAGAAATACTCAGACATTTGCAGTATGATGCCTGTATCCAGATATTCTGTCTCATACCATGCTGCCTGCTTGAAATGCTATGCAGAATGACAATAGTCCTCCAGAGAGATGGGTACCCATATGACAAGTTGTTACAGAATAACTGCTTCAACAATGTGGAATTATTCTAGCAACTTGAGAAACTTGTAAGTGCAATATTTAAAATGTGTCCCTAGTTTTGGGCCTTTGCTCCCTCACACATTATTTTTGACTTTGTCCAGTTTTCTTGCTCCAAGAGGCTAAGAGGTATGACCTATTTTCAGGCTTGATATACCCCTTCACACAATTTTTTGAATCCTCCCTCATCACATGTGATATCTGAAGATGTCTAGTATGCAGAAAACCATACTACATAATCAACACACTAGTGGCACCAATGATTTTATGTGAGAGACATATATCCTTTTTCAGAAGCAAAAATAAGTAATATTGTGTAGTAGAATTTTGAAGTACAGTTCTTAAAATCCACAGACTTTATACTATCTCTTTGATAATATGCTTATATTTTTCCATAATTTTTGCCACTGTTTTCTAAACATGTTTCTGATTAGTAGATCCCATTCCTACTGGAAGTGAGAAGAGTATGTGCTATTTTTTTATTCAATTTGTATGCTAATTAGATGCCCAGAGTTTTGGCTAGATGTACCTACTTTTCAAGGGCCTTTGTATTTATTTTTAATGTCTCAAGATTGACTGGTAAGCTGGAAGTAGCAATTACAGACTTGCAATTTTAACAAATGTGCATTACTGCCAGCTAACTTTTTTGTTTACTCCTCTGAAGAACCTCATATTTCACTGTGGTATCAGAACATTGCTATGTGGGTATGGTGATATTCAGCTGTCTTTCTACCTGAGTTTGTAAATTTATCCAGGTATTTAGCTTTGCTAAATGTTTCATTTTCAGTACTTATCTAAGCAGTAACTGTTCTGTGGTTTCTTACAGGGGCAGAATGAGTATTTGACATTTTGAACATTAGTAATCTCATAAAGTAAATATTGCAGTTATTCATGAATTAGATAATACTAAATAATGCAATAATATTGAAGTGGGTCTACTACAAATGCTTGGATACCATTAGTATCCGACACACTTCCCTGCTGCCTCTCACTCATGTTGGCAAGTGCCCTAAGTCCCACTAACTCAATCCCGTGAACTTACCAAAGGCTAACTATCCCTACCAGTACCCTGACCCTAACCCTAAAAGCTCCTACCCAGTCCCTAAACCTAAACTCCTGATCTGTCTCTAAATGTAAAATCCCCACCCCCCCTAACCCTAACCTTCCATTACCTTCTGATTGCTCCCTAAACCAAAAATCTCCCTCCCCCTCCCCTCCCTAAATCTAACCTTCCACTGACTTCCTATTGCTCCCTAAATCTAAAATCCCCCTGTCCATAACATGAATCTCCCAGTCACTTCCTAAACCTAAAATCTCCCTCTCCTCCCTAAATCTAACATTCTTCTACCTTCTCTAAACCTGAAATTTCCCTCCTCTCCATAATGCTAATTTCCCGATTGCTCCCTAAACCTAAAATCACCCTCCCCTCCCCAAAGCTAACCCCCCCTACTTGTTTCCTTTCCCTGCTTACCTGGTCCTCAGCGAGCACCTACTTGTGTCTGTCTCCTAGGATGTGAGCAGATGGCATTGCGGCTGTGTCATTGAACTCACATTTGTGTTTTAACGCAAGCTGCTGGTCAGACAGGTGGACGGTTGGGGTGACAGCTGTTTAGTTCCTGCCTGGGATTAGTGTAATTCGAGCAGCTGAGGATCATTTGGCTGAAAGGATCCCTGTTGGAGTATGATGCTCATTCAGCTTGGTTTTAACTAGTGATAGTTTCTATATTTGCAAACTAGCTATGTTTTTTTTTTCTTTTTTTGGAAGGTATGACCCATTTTATGGCAAGAAATGTTTCACTTCAAGGCAGAAATGCAGCATATTTCTAAATGCCAATAATTAAAAATGTAAATCCAAAAGCACAGACATCCATTGACATTTGTTTGCCACCCCCAGTACATTTTATGTTATGTGAGCACTGCAATCCAGGAAGTTGTTTCATGACTGACAGCCTCTAATGCAGTGGTTTTGAGACTTATTCACTCATTTTGTACCATTGGTCATGCTGTCATTTGGAAGTGAAAAGCAGGTCACCACGTAAAAACACATACTTTACAGCATTATAATTTCATATAATACTTTACAGTTGTTGTTTTTCTTTTGTCTTTTTCCCGGTAAGGGGTCGCCACAGCAGAACTCCGGTCCGCTAATGATTGGCAGTAGATTTTTATGAAACACCGAGGTGCCAGCTCGACGCCCAACCTTCAATGAAGGCACACCCATTTACGCACGCATGTCTTTCGAATGCTACAGTATTATATGAAATTATGCAAAACACAACAGTGCAGTTTTGTACAGCACCAACTGTATAAAATATAATTTTCATATTTGCTTTTGGTGCCCCATCCCCCACTGCCATCAGCATCCATATCAAGATGGAAGGAGATGAGGCAGTTGTACTGTACTATACTGCCATCCTTCTGGTATTGCGATAAGATTAAGATACCCTTAATCCCTAACTCAAACACAGAGTGCAATGATGTCAGTGTAATGCACACCTTTGCTGCAGATGGTCTGCCTACACCAGGGGCCACAGCCAGGCAGGAATTCATCCTTTCCTCTGGGATGGGCTAGCCTTTAAGGTAGTGCCCCAATAGAATGTGCTGTATGTAGGTTGACTTGAAACATATAAATAAATATATATATATATATATATATATATATATATATATATATATATATATATATATATGTGTATATATATATATATATATATATATATATATATAGAGAGAGAGAGAAAGAATAATTATGGTATACAATGTAAGTTTGAGCTATGCCAAGTGACAAATTAAACAGGAAAGCCATATTTTATTCACAAATGTGCTGCACTTTATTAACATGTTAGGTACAAGAAATAAAGACAGACAGCCTGACAATGTGCTTTTATTATGGTATATAAATTGCTAAATTACATATACTATTTTTGTCACCTACTATAGTCATTGCAGTAAAATAAAAATATCCCTGTTGCAATTATTTGATTTTAATAGCTTGGGGGAAAGTATGGTTACAACAATATCATACTTTTATTTATCCCTTCTGCCACAGGGGTTATATTCTTGTACAACGTTGAAGTGCTAGGACTCACCAGCATTTGTGACATTTGTTTCATGTGTGGCTTGTTTGTGTTAAATACATTCTGCTGGTTGAGCAGCTGT
Organism: Protopterus annectens; assembly: GCF_019279795.1. NCBI lineage: Eukaryota > Metazoa > Chordata > Ceratodontiformes > Protopteridae > Protopterus > Protopterus annectens. Next base: position 819,650,334 of record NC_056733.1, read on the forward strand.
CATTTAGTTGGCTGAAAAAAGGATCGGATTGTGTGCCTGGGGGTTAGATCCACAGAGGAGGACAGATGACCACTGTATGTCTCATTTTACACATCGCTTAATTTACTCCTAGCTGGCATCAGTAGAGCTGCCAAACATTTTCCTTATTAACTGGCAGGATCAGAATATATTATTTTCTACATTGAAACAAAGTGAACACAATGGCAGAGGCACTGCCTGCCTCAATACCAGTGTTGCTACTGTTGGCATCTTTTCTTTACCCTGTCACTGTGCACTGAGAAATGAGATGGGAGACCCATTTTTTATGTAGTCTTTCAGCCCACAGCCTGCCTCTCAGTACTGTCCATGGGGAATAAGAAAGAACAACTCCAACGACTATTAAGTGGACTGCAACGTCTAATAATACATCACGGCAGTGAAAGAAAATCAAAATAATTTGTCAAGGGTTTAATTAGGGCAGATTTAAAGGGGAAAGGTAATAACTTTTTCAGTAGTAATATACACAATGATGTACATAGTCTAGAATTAAAATCACTTCTCTGCTGAGTTGTAACATATTAACCTATAAGCTGAATAACTTCATCAATATTTCAGGACCCTGCCGCACTTCTTCATCAGACACATTTGTTTGCATTTGTAAATAATTTGTATTATGAGTTGTAGTTTAATTTTTTAGGCTGTGCTTGGATAATATCAAAAATAATGCTACCTCTGCATCATTCACTATTCTAGCATGTTATTTAAAACCGGATTTCTGATTTAATATACTTGACTAATAACTCTCAAGGGAATTGTTATGGCTAGGCTTGTATAGACCCTAGGGCTGATAGCCTAGTACTAACCTATGAACCTATGATAAGTCTTGCACTCCAGTAGATGTTATTAAAAAAATTGCTGTCTGTTTTAGAGCCTCATCAAGCTGTACAATTACCTTTGATGTCTGCAAGATCAGAAGACTGGTTCTATTCCCATATCAGCTGCTTCAGTTAGTTTTCTATTACTAACAGTGTAATGTGGCATAATGTTACTGAAGTCTCGATATGTCATCATTCAGAAGAGACACTAAACTGTGGTGACATCTGTCTGATTTGGTGGTATCATAACTGGACAATAAAGATTCCATCAAACTTATTGAAATGAGTAGGAACATTTTAATAAAAAACTTATTAAAGGACTTCAAGAAAAAAATGTATGTCCAGAGTGGTTCTATGGTATCATCATAATTCATAAACAGTAAAGGGTCTGGAAGGAGAGATGATAAAATCAACAAGCAAAAGAGAGTAGTATTGCTGGAACTGAATTCATCCTCAAGTCTCAGTGAGTTCCTTCATGAGGTAGACCATGTTTTCACAAAATCTCACCAAGACAACACTGATATATAGACTATTTTATAAAGCATGTATCATTGACAGAAGTAGGTTAAAAATAAAAAAGACAGCTTAGTGCACAAGTCCCAGGATAAAAAAGTGCCCAGTCCCGAAATGTGCACTGAAAAAATGGTAGTGTAGAATTCTCAAGACTCAGAAACATTCCTACAATGGAGTTAGGCCAGGCTCAGGGGGAGAATGGCCCACCTGTTGTAAAAGGAAGTAGTAGTCCACAAAAACTGGCAAGCTGAAAAAGAACCATAAAGATGACAGAGTGGACTATTGCGGATAAGGAAGAAATTATGTATTGTTACTATTACACAAGAAGTCCAGAATTTCCAGACAGAAGATATTCAAAAAGATTAAGACAGAAATTACAGTAATGAAAAATACTTGCACAAGAAAAACTGTCAAAAACCTTCAAATGCAAATTTGTGTTCATTAATGCAACAGACTCATGAAAACCATTATACAGATCAAGTAGCTTTGGGCTGTTTGGAAAAAAGACGCGACTAAGGAAGTGTGAAACTATAAAGAATGAAATCTAGAGATTTTTGAAAGGTATAAAAAAGAAATGTGGAAAAGAAAGAGAGAGAGAGATCTCATATGGTACAATATTTATGCAAAGGAGAAAGCCCAACTAATCAACACAAAAAAGCAGCAACAAAGATGTTTGAAGAGAAATACAGGCAAAGATACCCAGTATGGAAAATTTCACAATACAAAAAATAAGATAACAAAGTTAAATAAACAGAAGCTGAAGTTATGGTATACAGGTGAAGTGAAAGATTTAGTGTAGAAAGTCTAACACAGGTTATGTCACAGCATGATGGAACAATGAGTATCCCCAGTAAGAAGAAACAGGTGCAGCAGGAGGCATTTGAAGAAGAAATATGGACATGGGAAAGAAAAAGAGATTTAACATGGTGCAATACTTATGCAAAGGAGAAGGCAAAACTAATCAATACAAAAAAGCAGTATTAAATATAACTGAAGACAAATACAGGCAAAGGGATCCACATACAGAAAATTTCACACTAAAAAGAAAATAAAACAAAGGAGGAAATTAGAAAAGAGGATTAGTAATGGAGAAGTCAAACAAATATAAACTGAAGTTATGGATAACCTGCTAAGTGAAGGATTTAGTGTAGAAAATTCAAATCTGGTAATGTCACAGCATGATGGAACAATGAGTCCTTAAATTAAAGAGAAATAGGTAAAACAGGAAGCATCTGCTCACTTGCCACATGAAGATACTCTGGATCCTTCAGTAGGAAATCAGTACAAAAGTTCAGGTGGAGTTGCGTGGCAAGAGAAGGAGGAGGAAATGGCGGCGACTCTGACATAGTCAATGTTGTGGATTGATAGACAGGTGAGTTCTCATTTAGGAGCAATGGATGACGCAGGATGCAGCTGAAGAGAATATGTCACAGGAAGATGTTCTGAAACTTTCTGTAGAATCAACACAGGAAACGGTGGACAAAGAATGTGCCCTCAGTTTAGAAAAAAATGATGTAAGGGAAGAGTTGTTTGATTTAATAGAGATGGCTAGACATATTAAGATCAATGAAAGAAATAGTTTGCACAAAGTAAATAAGACCCAAGATGTTAGAAGTCTGATAAAACAAATGAACATAATAATCAAGACTATTAACATAAATTCATGTGATATAACAGACGTAAATTACTGGGCAGCTAAATTAATAACAGATAAAGTCTTACCACAAAAACACAGGGAAGAAATCAACTGCCATCATGGAATTATTGAACAGAGGAAAAACTATAAAGCAATTAAAACAAGACGTGTCACTGTTAGAAGAGTATAGAAGAAAAAACAGATCAACAAAAATACTTAAAAAGATAGATGTGATAAAAGCAATGTGCACCATCAGAACAGACCAGGATCTATTGTATATTATTGCAAATAATAAACTAAAGAGAGCACAGGCAGAAAAACTTGGAAGATAGGTAGATAAATATAAAGGTAAAGTACAAAATAATTCATTGATGACCCAAAAAGTTTTATAGAGAACTGGGAAACAAAGTAAAAGGAATAGAAACACTAAAAAAAAAGAAGAAACAGACACTTTTTGGAGAAACATCTATGAAGATTTCTGTGTGCCATAACAAAGATGTTGAACTGATAGAAGAAGTAAAAGAAACAGTAAGAAGTTCAAATGTGCAGGATAAGAAATTTGATGAAGTAATGGTCAGAGAAACCAAAACAGAATTAAGAAAATTTCCTAACTGGAAAACCCTAGGTTCAGATGCAGTACCTAGGTTCTTGCTATAAGTATTAACATCTTTACACGAAGATTTAGCATTAAGAAAATCTCCTAACTGGAAAACCCCAGGCGCAGATGCAGTACCTAGGTTCTTGCTATAAGTATAACATGTTTACAAAAAATGTTTAGCTCTAAGCACGAACTACTTATATCACATCTTGAATAGGGTCTATATTATATCAGCGAATGCTTAAAAAAGCGAACGCTGATTGATCGACCTTATGTAAGCGAAAGTGAAAAATATCGAAGCAGCAGAAACCCAAATTTTTTCCTAGGGAAAGAATTCGGTTGTCCATTTCTGTTGCTTCGGTATTTTCAGTGCTGTGGTGGAAAGTTGCGGGTCGGATTCAGGTAAGTGTGCGATTCTGTGGATGTGAACGTTAGGGTGGTTTAGGTGAGTTAGGGTTAGGGCTCAGGTTAGGTATGTGTGCGATTGTGTGGACATGAGGGTTAGGGCAGATTTAGGTGAGTTAGGGTTAGGGAGCGGGTGAGGTGAGTGTGTGATAGTGACGGACCTTAAGGTTAGGGTTTGGGTTAAGGTAAGTGGCTAGTTAGTGGTGTGTGCATAGTTTAGTGTAGGGTTAGGTGTCAGATTTTAGGTGTATGTGTGTGGATTTCTGTTTGTTTGGTGTGCTTGTGTTGTGTGTATGTGTTTTGGATCAGCGATTCTTTTCCCTAGGAAAAAAAATCACTGATCTGACAGTTCGAGATTGTAAGCTTTCGCTTACGTAAGGTCGATCAATCAGCGTTCGCTGATATAATATAGACCCCTTGAATAGACACCAACATGGTTAACAACACAAAGAATGATACTCCTCCTTAAGAGTGAACCTGCAAACTATACAATAACTTGCCTTCTGATGACGTATAAACTATATACTGGAACTGATGCCGACAGAGTTTATAGTCATTTAGAAGAAAACTGAATCGTGGCAATAGAACAAAAGGGTAATAAAAGAAAGTCATATGGAACAAAGGATTGTTTGTTGTTAAATAAAGTCATAATGGAGAATTGCAAAAAGGGGAAGACTTTAAGTATGGCAATGTTAGATTATAAAAAAAATTGATAATATCTCACATTAATGGATAAGGAAGTGCTTGCAGATGTATAAGATACACCTTACATTGATGAATTACATTATAGTGACAATGAAACAATTGCAAACCAGTTTACAGCTAAGATGTGATAGAACTGGAAACAGTTGCAAATCTTGTTGCTGGGTGTGATACAGTAATGGCAGAGGACCTATATACTGAAAGGCATAATAATGTGGCAAGACTGTTGAACTGGGAATTGTGCAAACATACAACTCGTAACCTAAGCTCAAGAGCAAAAGGCAAAAGAGCACTAAACCAAAAACGACCTGCTCCGAGAACAATAAACGTAGTCCTGAATTATACGAAGTGGAATAAAAAGCCGAAAAGATGATCCAATGCTGAAAAAAGCTTTAATAACTCCAAAAACAACTCCACAACACACAAATATTGACTGAGCGCTTTCGTCTCCGTTCGGAGACTTCTTCAGAGTCAATTAAAATAACCAAAAATCATCACTTATATACAAAACCAAAAGCGGGCTGGCTTGAATACATTAATTGATTAATTAATTTATATGACCATTTCTTAAAAGGACACATTCCTTATTAAATGTATATGTTCTGGCAATACATACAATACTAGTGATAACCAAAACATAGTATCAAACAGGGGCACAGAAAGATACTGGTTGGCAAAATGAATATAAATGTACACATACTATCATTCCTAAACCTATTTTAAAAAACAAATATACTTATACATGTTTAATTTATATATATTATTAATAAATTGTGCAAACATTACAATACTGAAGTAACTGAGAAGCACAGGAAACATGAGCCACAAACCATTTTAGAGAATGATGAAGTTTATGTCACATGGGCTCACCCATCACCAACAGTTCAAAAATAGAGGCAAGAAAACCAGATATAATAGTCCATGAAAAGTAGACAAAAGTAGCATTGACCACTGAAATTGCTACACCCAGTGATTACACTGTCTTGCATACAGAGAGACACAAAGTCACAAAATACCAGGATTTGCAGGTAGAAACAAGGGCAGTTTGGAAGGATATCTCAACAGTTCCCATAGTATTATGAGCAATGGGTCTCATAAAAAGAATTTGCAATTGTATTTAGATATGCTATGGATACATGTAACTCCATATGAATTACGCCAGGAGTAATTTCTAGGTACACTGGGGGTGTTACGATGAGCACATGCATCTAAAATACTGTTCTCATCCAAGTTCTTTAATTTAACTTTCCATACATTTTTAAATATACAGTATCCTTCACTAATTCCAGCAGGCTTCTGTCATTTTATGACCTGAAACATCTTCCCACACTTTTCTCAGTAAAGGATTTTGATCTATATTTCTCTTGTTTGTCATCTAGCCCTTCCCCCAAAGCTTTTGCTGCATTAACCTCCCTAAAAGATTTTCCTAGCTGGTGAAAAATAAATTGTTCTGACTGCCTTGTCTTGCAATTTTTTTCTGCATTTTGACATTTCTTCAGTTTATTTTCCATTCAGTATTCTTCTCAGTTTATGTTCTATATGTTTTATAGTTGGTTTGCTTTCCCTGCTTTGTCCCTCGTTCTTTCTTCTTTCCATAGCTTATCTCATCTTACTAACCCACTCTCAAGACTTTCATTTAATTTATTCCATAAAAAATTTATAGAAATCATAAAATGAATACTACTGGAGGGATGCTAGATATTCCACCCCCTTTTAAATCCTCATACATTGTACCACTCTCAACTTTAAATGTATTCTCCATATTTATAGCACAGATAGCATTCTTGATTCCAAGTTTTCCAAAAGCATATACATTGCTGTTAAATACAATCTTCTTTCAAAAAAGTGCATAAATAACTTTCTTATAACTTAATCTTTACCCCAATCCCAAAAGATAGCTACCTATATACATGCGTGATGTTTGTGAGGAAAGTAAAACAAAATGTGATCACATCTTGCTTCTAGATAGTACACTGCCCTAGACAAGTTATAATGAATTTATGTGCATACCTTTAATGTCTGACCATGACGAAATTAAAAAAAAAGAAATAATGACTACAATGTTCCCAGCCACTCTGCAAGCTGTATCCACCTTCTGTGCATACCTCTCACATTTGATTGTGAGAACAGTTAAAGTAATAATTATCACACTGTCCCCAAACTGTATACAAGCAATAGCAACCTTCTCTGTATACCCTTTTTTAAGAATATGCATACAACCTAGAACAATCTTCTCTGCATATTCTTGAGGAAGGCTGATTTTAGACTAGGTGGGGCCAAGGTAGAGGTTGAGGAATGGGCCCTTAATAAGCCTGTGCCCAAATCCCTGTATGCAGCCATAATATTCTTATGATGCATTTTATGGTTTAACTTTTGAAAGATAATTCCTTGTTAAATGTTCCTTGTTACTGCTAATCAAAAGAGTCATTCATCTGTCCTCAACATTGTGTGTGCGTGTGCACAGATATCATTGGTGATATTACCTTTTTTCATACATGCACACATATACTGACACTGCCCTTGACTAGCGGTTTATCACGAGATACACACACACACACACACACACACACACACACACACACACACACACACACACACACACACACACACACACACACACACACACACACACACACACACACACACACTCACACAAAAAGTTTACCTAGCATCAGATTGGAAAAATGTCAGTTCACCTGTGGCCTGTATTTGTGGTGATGTGGGACACCAGCGGACTTGGATAAATCCCACATGGAGCTAGAGAAGGCAAGCAGATTCTACACAAAAGAAACCACAGTTGAATTCAGCCACAGGACCACGTTCTGTGAGATGACAACTCTATTTGCTGCATCATTACCGATGATCAGCTGATTTCACACACATTCTGCCAAGTTTGCCAAAGACAGACACTTATTATGTTCAGTTCAAAGTTTGACTGAAATGGAAAGTGAAACAAATATGACCACCTTGATACTCTTATATGCAATACCTCCATGTATACACACAAATACATGTATAAGTCATAGCAATGACCACTTTGCTCTGATTTCAGCAGATAAAATCCAATGTGCGATGCTGCTTCTGCTGAGTCAGAGTAGTGACTGTTTAAATGTGATCAGACAAGAACAGGGGCAAGCCACTCACTTTTATACACACATGGCTTTCAATCTAATCAATTATAATAATTATACTGACTGCACTCTTCAGATGTCTTACTAACCTTTAATAAAATGGTCAGAGTAAACTATTTCAACCTGCCCTATGCAAACCATCCTGGAAAGATAGATTAATAACTGTTTAACTTGATCATGACAGCAGGATCTGTCATTTTCTTCCAAAGACAACCCCTGTACCCAGCAATTGTTGCCACTTTGTTGACTGTATTTACTTCAGATGCTTGATTGTGATAAAATAATTGCTACAGTAAAGTATTTCTAGACTGTTTCATACAAACACAATGTAGCCATAGTAAAATATATTTTAAATTACTTACCATAAATGCACATTAATTCTAAAAATCCAGTATAATGACTGTTTAACTTAAGCAAGCAACATAGCCAATTATTGTCATCCACAGAGAGACCCATATATAGGAGTTGTAGCCACTTTTTTGAATGTGTATACCTCTAATGTCTGATCGTTATACTATAAAAACAAATAAATAAATAAATAACGGTCACATTAACTCATTTATTTCTTTTCACATAAGCACATAGTAGGCAGCCACAGTAACATATTTCTACTAGTTTCATGCAAATATGCATTAGTCTTGTGAAGCCAGAACACTGATTGTTTAATTTAAACATATGATAGCAGAGCTAGTCTCTTTCATCCATACAGACACCCCCTGTTCACAGCAGTTTTAACTACTTTGTGGACTGTGTACACCTTAAATGTCTGACTGTGATAAAAAAATAATGGTCACAATAACATACGTCACTTGTTGCTACCTCCAGTCCCCCACCATCCACAACAGCTTTTGCAAAATAAAAATGATATCATGCTCTGGGCATTGTACTGTTATGAGTTCATTGCACTGGCCATAATTGTTTGTCTCCCAGGGTTAAAAAATATATCTGCTATAATCCAAACCTTCCTTGATTGAGCTGTAACCCTGATCACAGCATTCCCTTGCTTGCTTCTATGGTTGACCTCACTGTGTCACCAACCACAGACTCTCACTGCTGCTTTTTTATTTGCCCCTTGATCTACCATCCACTCTTTTGCTGAAAACAGGTGGGCTTCCTGCTCCTTTATGTTTTCTGTTTTATTGTCTAAGTCATGGGTAGGATAGGGTAGAAAGCTCACACACTAAGTAGTCAGGTGTGCAGCACCTCCCTCTTGGGCGAAACAACAGTTGATGTTTTGAACAGAGTTATTGAAGCAGAAGCATTTCTTTACATAAAAAAATAAAATAAAATTCAGAAAAACATATCTAATTGAGTAGCACTCTAGGTTTCTATCTAGTTCACCTATGCCTAAGGCTAGTGATGATGTTTTGTGTGAATCTCATTACTGTTAACAGCTTCCACTGCTACAAATGATTGTGATGAACTAGTTCATCTGTCTTGGAATGGGTCACAGGTTGGCAGCTGCCCTTGCCAATACAGTTACATCATACTTTTGCTCCATTTCCTATTGTTTTAGTCCACTTTCCAAAACAGTCCTGTGTTCAGATGCTTCCCAATATACTTCATTTTAGCTCCTACATTTGTTCTTATATCCTGCCTTCCACGTTACATTTGAATATACTTCTTATTACTTTGATAAAATAAAAAAACAAGCTCCAAACAATCACAAAAATGATAACTAGTAATTGGAAATGGAAGTTAAATAAAGGTCCAGGTTAAAATCCACATTAAAAACCACACATGATTAAGCGCTTCCATCAGTAAGATGTCTTCAGAACCATGAGTAAAAACTGAAAAAAACAAACTTTAAAAATGGTGGATAAACACATACCTTCATAACAGAATCAATAAGTTTGAGGAAATAAACACCAATCAGGAAAAAAAATGCAAATGAAATGTGAAAAAAAGAACCAATCATAAGTCTTTTGCAGTCTGAATGCCAATATACTACATTCATCCAATAGGTAAATTCTCACTGGGAGAGCCAGCCAATGAGGTCATGTTAAATTGGTACCAATCAGATGAAAAAATGCTAATCAGGTGTAACAAAGAACCATTCACAAGTACCTACCATTCAGAATGTAGAATTGCTGATTATATCCAATGGTTAGCATCTCTCAAACAAAACTGGATGCTATGAACTTTCCAGGATTAAATAATGTTATTTCCATTACCGGTGAGTTAAAATTAAGAGCATCAAAGCTTTAAACAACTTAGTGTTTTTTTTTTTATGTTGACATTAAGTTGTTTGGACTCTGGTTGGTTTTGTTTTTTCATCTGATTAGTGCCATTTTAATATGACCCCATTGGTTGGCTCTTCCAGTGTGATTTTTAATGTGGACTTTAACATGGACCTTCATTACACTTCTGTTTCCGATTGCTAACTGGTCATTTCTATGTTATTACTTTGACACAAAATTTCAGACAAACTATCCCTCACAGCTTGAGAATCACTTACATTCAACCAGTTTCTCAGGTGCCCTGCAATGAGTTCTGCTTTCACAGTCATTTCCTTTTCTTTCAGAAATCCAAATTCTGTGTCTACCATCTCCATTTCTGCCATTGTCCTTGCAGTGCTCCGCCTTCCAGAGCTTTCTGCAGTCAGAGTAGAGGGGCTAATTCCCAAGTGTCCTTGACAGTTTTGCATGTCTGTATAAATGTCACCTCAGGTTTCTCTTAAAATTAGGCAGCAGGACTAGTGTGATGAGCTGGTCAACATACACACATACATACATAAATATATATAAATATTCACAAAACAACACAGAAAATGTGCCTAAGCCAATCCATTCTTCATGGTGAGATGAACATTCAGGGGAAAGAGCTGGGTGCCTTGTAATTTATAGCTTCATCTGCAACTAATACAGCAACATTTGACAGACGTTATAACCTAAACATAATTATCAAAAATGGGATGCCTTATACTGTTTTATATACAGTTACACTTATATACTGTTAATGTATTGTTTTATATGTACACAGTTTTATATACTGTCCTGTTTCACAGTGTCATAAGCAACAAAAACAGGAGCTTGTGCAGAATGTTAAGTATGGTATCCACTTATTCCAATACATTACTAAGGGAATCCTCTGCAGAATGAATGCAGAATAATACCTGATCACACCAAACTCTTAAATAGAAACCTGCATCATGTTTTCCCAGCCTTCTCAGCAGATTAGAGGTTTAGCATCTTAATTTCAGTCCTTACTGAGATTAGGAACATACTGCTGAACTTCTTTCATCAGCCCTCAGTGACAAAGCTTAACGTATTATGGGACAAATAGCCAAAGTGCAAAATTGCAAACATTTGTAAGTATTCATACTAATCAGTAAGAAAGCTGACAACAAAAATAAGTCTGTATTAGTGTGCATTTTCTCATAGTAAGATTTGTAAGTTACCACCTATGTGATGTGGAATTTCACAAGTCTAGCAACCTATGCACATCTTTGCATTCCAGAGCAGCTTTCTGAAAACATTCACTTACTGCTGCTTTTGTATTTCCCAAATGACCTAACCATAAGATAAACAACTGTAAATATTTTGTGAATAAATGCTATTAAAACTGGTGTAATAGCAATGTTATCAGTCAGAAGTGTTTTTACAGTGATAGCAGTCAGTGCATTCATAGCCTTTCTATAAGTACTGTAATATATGATGTAGTACACAGAGCTCTGTGACTATGCTCTAAAATCAGAAAACGATAAATCAGTTTCTCACCACTGTAGCACAAAACCCAACCGTAACTGAACTTTCAGAGGTGTGTAAGAATTGTTACACATCATCCCCAAAACTATGTGACAGTCAAGTCTAAGGGAAGGGACATTCCTTTGGTCCCTGAATATCCTTCCTCCTCTGTCCACTGAAGTTTGCAGATATTAGTCTGTAAGAAACTTACTTAAATTATTGTAGCATTTAAGTTATGATTGGGTCTCACTGATCATAACCTGTTATTATGTGTTCTCAACATGGATGCTAAGATTCACACCGAGAGCTAATTTCTTGACATCCATGTCTCGAACACATAATGACAGTTGTGACTGGAGACCCGATCATAACCCTCTATAATACACAGAAACACTGAATTATATTTTTTGCTAATCTTTCACAAATTGTCATATCTTGGAAAGTTTACAACCTAAAGATATATTGTGAGAATACTTTGTTAACCAGACATAAACCTTTACATGACAGCAAGAAATTCCCCTTAGTGCATGTTTATTGAGGTATTTAAAAAGAAATGAAAACATATGATTAATTGCATATTTAGCAATATAAGTGACACTGAATATCTCTCAAGATTTTCAACTTACAGTGCAAATATCAATGATAGGTTTCTTCAACAACATTTAAGGTTTCACCTGATGCTATGCAATAGTTTGTAAGTCACTTGATTTTTGAAGTGTTATCTGCAAATGGGAATATTGTTTATTTTCATAATTATTACCAAACAACTAGCAATATCCCAAGTATAGTGTGATATGAATGGATGATGACAATGAATTTTCCTGTCTCTCACCATGGCATTTCACACTGTGCCCCTCAATAACAAGTAGGGATCTCAGTTACGAAAATATGAACATAAATATGAAAAGCAAGTGGCAAACAGTGTGATTAATTTCTTTGCTATCGGACATTGTAAATTAACAAACATGTTAGTGTTATTTTGTTAATAACTCCTTCCCTTTCTAATATTGCCAATTATTAACTGGTAAGTCACTTAGTCAAAGAAGCTAGACCCAAAAAGGTGTGGATGCTATAAGGAGCTATGAGTGTTAACTGGAAGTATACAAAAAGTCATTATTGCCTAACCATAGACATAATCAGGCATAAGCTGTGTATACAGAAATACCACTTTTTACAAATTATTTATTTTGCGAAATGAGATGTGCTTGAATTTAAATTAAAATTATGGTTTGACCTTATTTATTTGGCTAAGTGAGTTCAGTCTTATAATCTAATGGTTATGTATTTATTTATTGACCTTTGTTTAGCAGGAAAGTCCAGATGGGTAATTAATACCCATCTTCAGCAGAGGCCTGGGGAGAAAAGCTCCAGAGAGTTAAATAACATCAGATAAAATACAAATACAAATGTAATTAAAAACAGCATATATACATATAGTTTAACAGTGGAATATTTAGGATACAATAAAGTATGAGAAGACACCAGTGATGTAAAAATAAAAAAGTGACAATTAAATAAGATAATCAGCATATACAAAAGTATTAGAAGTATAATCTACTATGCTAGGAAATAAAAATAAAAAGATACAAGCCAGGTGTTGAAAGGTATAAGTATGTAGTAGGATGAGAGTTTAGGTTAATAAGAATGTAAAGGATTTGTTAACTTAGATCATACGAGTGAGTTTTTTTTAATATTAAAAAGGTATACTGTTCAGAAAGACGCAGTTTCTGGGGTTCGGGGGGGGGGGTCCACATTTGTAGAGGATGGCACCACATTCTTAAAGTGGGTATATTTTTACAAAAATCCTGGCTATGCTGCTGAGTATAATGTGTACAGTATGGGATAAAAACACAAGTTTTATATTAGATGAAATAAAATTCTGAGGCAAAATCAGAGATGTGCCTAACTCTCATACTTTAATTTCTCCAAGTCTTTTGGGTTTCTAATACCATGACAGGAAAGAACCCCATTCCTAAATCAAGGTATGATTGAAGTTCATGAAATTAGTATTGTTTCAATTTTTGATATTAGCAAACATGCTCTTTGCAGCACCCATGATGTGCCCAGAACTGGCTACTTCTGCAATTCATACGGAGTTACATGTATTGGTAACATATCTAAATATGACTTCTTTTACTACTATTATTATTAATATTATTATTATTATTATTATTATACTACTATTGGGACTGTCTGGATATCTTTCTTCCACATTGCTCTCATTTCTGCCTGCAAATCCAGATATTTTTATGACTTTGTATTTTTCTGTATGTTGAACACTGTAATCACTGGGTGTGGCAATTTTAGTGATAAAAGCTAAATTTGTCCTTTTTTCACAGATTGCTAAATCTGCTTTTTTTAATCTATTTTCTGAACTGTTGTTGATGGGTGATTCCATGCAATATACACTTCATCATTCTCTATAATGCTTTGTGGCTGATGTTTCCAATGCATCTCAGCTAGTTCTATATTGTAAAGTTTGCATGAACCCCAATGCAACAATCTTGCTACATTATTGTGCCTTTCAGTACATGGGCCCTCTGCCATGAGTGTGTCATACCTAGCAACAAAGTATGCGACTGTTTCCATTTTTTTTTACAGAGCCTACAGTTGTCTGTTTCTCCCACATGTTCAATGGACTTTGTAAACCAACGTGTACATAGTCCACTATCCTGGGCTGCCAGTATTAACCTTTCATCTTTTGGTTTCAATTCACCTCTCCTTAACCATTACTGCATCAAATCCTGATCGACATGAGGTTGTTCCAGGAGATTTCTCTACTTGCCACTATATTTATGGATTTTCCACACTTCTTTCCTTCTCATCTCATTCTTCTTCTTATATACTTTCTTTTGTTTTTTGGCATATTCAATTGCTGCCTGATTTTTGTCTATTTCTGGCTTGATTTCCATTCCTACTTGACACTGGAATAATTCTGCTAAACTAAGCAGAGAGGTCATCTCAAACTTCATCTTTGCATAGTTTCATAGGTTCATAGGTAGGTACTAGGCTATCGGCCCAAGGGCCTACGTAAGCCTAGCCAACAAGGTTCCATGGCTTACGCCACCCAATAAAGTTATTTTCCTGTGCCACTGTCGAGCAGAGACACAGAAGTGATCCCTGGGATGTATTTCCTATTTCCCATCCACTCATCAAGATTTTTCTTGAAGAGTGCTAATGAAGAACTTTGATTGACATTTGCATATTTTAAACCTTTCACCATGTTTGGATCTGATGAGTTTAGCAGATATATATGCAATCTCACGACTGCAGATCTACACATGTAATCAATTCTGAGGGGGCCAAACCTCCTTCGGAGAGTGGTTGCACCAAAACTGTGAGCTAGAACAGGAAGATGAAATTGGTTTATAGCTTGGACTTCATCCCAAGATATCAAGACTTTTCAGTATTAGTTTTAGTCTTCTAAAGTATTTCTTACTCAGTTTTACTCACACCTGTTCATGTTATTACAGATCCTGCATCACTTCCCACATATCAATACACTCCCGCCTTCTCAAATTCCTTTATATCACATCCCTCCTGATTGATACTTTCTTGGTACTGCAACTTTTCTGTTTTAAACATTGCTTTTGCACAGTTATCAAGATCAAATGACATTCTTATATCATCTGCTAAAGTTTTAACCACTTACAGTTATGCTTTCAACTCCTTTATCTGCTGAACTATGAGCTATGAAGCTTTATGTCATTCACAAAACGTAGTTGAGGAGTCTTAAAGCAAGGTTATTTTCTGGGTGCCAAATTGTAAACAAGACCTAATCTGTTAAGTAAACAGCTTAATGGTCTAAGAGCAATACAAAACAACAGTGGTGATAAAGAATCACCCTGGAATATCCCCCTTTGAATTTTATCTTGAGGATAATAATTTGCCCACTGCCATGGCTTAACTCCAAAGTGGTTTGCCACTGATTCACGGTCACTGTAATGCAAATGTTCAATGTAGGATGCATCTTTTACATCTGTAAGCACTCCTTTATCCATGAATGTGGGATACTGTCAAATGCTTTTTTGTACTCTATCCATGCCGTTATTGAGTTTTCTTCTAAGTTCATAGTTGTTACTAGACTAACTACAAGGTCCTTTTAAGCATAGCCATGCATCCCTAATCTCTGACAAGTTGTCGTACTCTTGATAAGTGTAAGCAGGGACCTGTGAGGCAAACCATTTACAGGCTGCCTGTGTCCTTTAGAGACATAGGAGCCAAACAAGGGATAAATTTCCTATTCCCATCCAATTGCCCAAGTTACACTTGAATTGGGTTAGAGAGGAACTCTGCTTCACATTGATGGGGAGCCTGTTCCAGACAAGGGGTAGTCTCTGGGATACATACTTGTCTTTCCAGCAGGTCCTATTTTTTATCACAGGCAAGGTTTAAGTTTTTAGAATGGGTAATTTTGGTGCTGTTTGTTTTCTGGATATGCAAGAGGTCCATCAAAGTGGGGTCTGACAATGCCTTGTATGCCAGGTATAGATCTCCCCTCAACAGTCTGTAGAAGACAGAATTCAGGGATAAGGCATTGTGGGTGTCTGCACTGGACATGTTACTAATGCCCTGTATTATTTTAGTGAGGAACCTTTGTGGATATTCCAGTTGTAGGATATGCCTGCTTGGGTATGTACCAAAGGGGGCATTGTATTCAATAATAGATCTGATGAATGCTGAATACAGTGGAACAATGACTTCCTTGAACCTAGATGCCATATCTTTGTTTATAAGTTGCACAACATAGAATAATTCCCCCACTACTGTAAACACGTGATGGCCATAGTCTAGATTACTGTCTATGTGTGCCCCTAAGTTCCTGACTACTGTGTCAACTCTAAGGAGGTGTGTTGACAATATGATAGTTACCAGGTTTGGATGACTTCCCAAAGGATACTATTATGCCTTTCTTGGCATTTAGTTTTAGTTCCTGGCTCTGACACTAGTTGTTTGTCTGTGTCAGCCCCTCCTGGAGAACATTTGTGTCAGTGGGGGATTCAATGACAGCATCTAATTTGCAACACATCATCCATGGGACCTGACAACATCCCAGGCTGCATTCTACACGAACTACAGAACAAACTGGCACCCCACCTAAGTAGCATGTTCAATCATAGCCTCACCTCAGGCTTTGTGCCTGTTGAATGGCGCACAGCAACGGTTATCCCACTCCACAAGGGGAGAGCCACCATGGACCCCGGGAACTACTGTCCCATTAGCCTGACGAGCCTGGTCTGCAAGGCCATGGAATGTATCATCATGGAACTTATAAACAAAGAGATTGGTAATCTCCAAACTCTGGATCCCACCCAGTTTGGGTTTGAAAAAGGCAGATCATGTCTCCTAAACCTTATAGACTTCTTTGAAGCAGTCACCAAAGCTGTAGACAAGAGTAAGGTGGTTCACACAGCCTATCTAGATCTTGCCAAGGCTTTCAACACCATCCCCCACTCTGGAATTATAGATAAACTCACTAAACTAGGTACAAATCCCTATGTCACAAGATGGGTTGCCAACTGGCTCACTGACAGAACCCACACTGTGAAAGTAGCAGACTCCAAATCTGACTTCAGACCAGTGATAAGTGGAGTACCACAGGGTTCATTCCTGGGTCCTCTCCTGTTTGGTATCTACTTCTCTGAAGTACAGGCTAACACAGAAGGTCTTTGGCTAATGAAGTTCGCAGATGACTGCAAACTAGGAGCCATAATCAAAACTCCTAATGATGTGGACATCCTACAAAAGGGCCTCACTGAGACAGAAGCCTGGTGTCAAAGCCATGGCCTCAAGCTCAATGCTAAAAAGTGCATTGTCATCCTCTTTGGTAAAAACTCTGTACCCATGAACTACAACATAGGTGGTAGTATACTTAACACTGAAAGTGTGATAAGAGACCTTGGGACACAGGTGGACAGTAGTCTCTCCTTTGATAATCACATCGCCACAGTAGTCAGGAAATCCTTCTACGTGGCACACCTCATCACAAAAGGTTTCTCATCCAGAAAAAAAGAGGTCATAGTTCCCCTCTACTCATCACTAATTAGACCCATTATAGAGTACAACGCCCCTTTTGGTATGTACCTCACAAGACATCTACAACAACTGGAAAGGCCACAGAGCTACCTCACAAAGAGGATTACTGGCCTCAAACAGATGCCCTACGCAGACCGTCTCAAAAAACTCCAGCTTTACTCCGTCACATATCGCCTACTCAGAGGTGATCTCTGCCTAACATACAAAGCTATGTCAAACCCAGAGCTGTTGGACATGCTCCACTTAAAGAAATCCCAATCCCTCCGAGCTACACGCTCTAGGGACCTAAACCTTGTCACCACAATAAAGAGAACATGCTGGAGGGATAGATTCCTGTCCCAGAGACTTCCCATACTCTGGAATAAACTGCCTATCTATATCAAACAAAGCTCCTCATTAGCACTCTTCAAGAAAAATCTTGATGATTGGATGGGAAATAGGAAATTCACCCCGGGGATCACCTCTGTGGCTCTGCCCGACAGTGGCACAGGAAAATAATTTTCTTGGGTGGCAAAAGCCAGGGTACCTTTTTGGCTGGGCTTGTATAGGCCCTAGGGCCGATAGCCTAGTACCTACCTATGAACCTATGAATAACTGGAGAGGCCGCAAATGTACCTCACAAAGAGGATCCTAGGCCTTAAACACTTGTCCTTTATGGACAGACTCAAAAAACTCCAACTATTCTCTATCTCATATTTCCTACTTAAGAGACGATCTCTGCTTGACTTACAAAGCCATGTCTGACCCAGTTCTGTTAGAGATGCTAGAGCTAAAGAAATCCCAATCCCTCCACACCACATGCTCCAGAGACCTCACCCTCATTACCACAATCAACAGAACAAACTGGAGGGGCAAGTTCATAACCCAGAAACTGCCCATGCTATGGAATAGACTTCCCATACATGTCAAACAGAGTGCCTCACTGGCCCTCTTCAAGAAAAATCTTGATGAGTGGATGGGAAATAGAAAATTCACCCCTTGGATCACTGCAGTGACTCTACTTGGCAGAGGCACTGGGAACTAAGGTCAGATGGCACAATGCCAGGGTAATCCTATAGACTAGGCTTGTAAAGGCTCCAGGGCCATTAGCCTAGTACACACCTATGAACCTATGAACCTATAATCATCAGTAAATTTAGTCAGCCAGAGACCATTGACACTGACTTTAACTTCTTCAGAGAAGTAAATGCCAAAAAGGAGTAGGTCCCAGGACCAATCCCTGACGGACTCCACTTGTGACTGGCCTCTTTGTATTGGTGGACTCCCCAGTACTAACTTCCTAGGTCTTATCTGTGAGCCAGCTGGCTATCCACTGGATGACATAAGGGTTTGTACATAATCTCTTGAGTTTGTCAGCAATGCCCAAGTGAGGTATTGTGTCAAATGCCTTGGCCAGGTCAAGGTAGGCAGTGTGAACAGTTTTGCCCTCATCCTTTGCTTTGGTGACCTTCCCAAAGAAGTCCACTTGGTTGAGCAAGCATGACCTGCCCTTGACAAAACTAATCTGGGTTGGGTCCAGTATCTTAGAGGTTTTCTATGTCATTATTGATCATTTCTATGATAATTCTTTCCATGGCTTTACACAGGAGACTAGTGAATCTTATGGCTCTGTAGTTTTCAGGGTCTGTAGATGGCCCACCTTTGTGCAGAGGGATGACTATTTTTGCCCTCCATTCATAAGCACGAAGCCTGTTTGGATGCTACAGTTAAACAGTAATTCCAGAGGGCCTGATAGGTCATGTTTCATGCTATTTAGAAGGCATCCTGGGATATAGTCTGTGCTCTCTGATGCAGTGTTCTTGGCCTTAGAGAGAAAATTAAGGACCTGCTCCCTAGTTATAGCAGGGGAAGTTATATTTGATGGTATTTCCTGAGGGAAGGTTGAGGAGGAAAGAGGGATAAAGTTACACCTTAATTTGTCAGCCTGTAGATTTGCTATATCTCCTGGCTTAGTATAGGTGGCTTTGTCAACAATGAGCTCTGCACGCAATTGGGTATTGCTTTTGAGGTATTGGACATAGCTAAATAATGCCTTGTGTTTGTCCTTAGCTTGGGAGGCCAAATTTATCTCATATTTGACATTGGTTGACTTTCTTTGTCCTTTGAGTTTTTTATTTATTTTGATGACAGTGCTTTTACCTTTCTGGGTGTTACACCTCTTAAATTCTGCCATGACTTTTTTCTTTCTGTTATACAGCCTATTGGCGTTGTGATTCCAACAGGGTGAATTGTGTTTTGAGCTAGTTCTTTACTTCTTCCTGGTGGGTACAGATGCCTCTATGCAGCTGTTAACATGCTTGTATAAGGCTTCTGTGAACAGATCCATGTTGGTAGCAGTGTTCTAAGGGTTTATGGGGGCTTGAAATTTGCCAGATTTTCACTTAAAAACTAGGAAGTTAGCCTTAGACAAGTTCCTGAATATTCCAGGGTTAGCTGGGGGTCCATGTTTTATATTTGCTTCAAATGAGACCATTTTGTGGTTTGACCTTAACAGGGAAGACATTACACTAGGGGGTATGCAGCACTCTCCCATATTAGTGAGGACCAGATCCAGTATGGTGGCATCCCTTTTTGGTGTATTGTCAATCTGGTCCAGGGAGTTTGTGTTTACAAAATCCAGGAATCTCTGTGCCTGTATGTTTGGTGTTGTATATTATTCTCAGTCACCCATGAATATGATAGTGGATTGGATGGTAAATGTTTCCAGTAAGTTTAACTACATGGTATGGGTTTCGTGGGTCATAGAAAGAGACCTATAGCTTGCAGGGAAGTGGTATGGGATTTTGCCTATGGTGATTTGAACGTGGAGAAGCTCAAGTGCATTGTCCTGTTTGACCAGCCTTGAGATATATTTATTTTTGATGTAAATAAAGACACCTCCAGCCTTAGTCCCTGTCTATGTAGTAGCTGGTCTAAATGTGCGGAAGGCATTATACCTTTGCACTGCTGGTTTGCTCTATGCAGTTTTAAACCATGTCTGAGTGACTGCACAAACATCAGCATTCTCTAGGGTGAAGAGAGCTTCTAGGGAGTGGAGTTTTTTTGTTTAGAGTCCTAGCATTGAGTAGTGACAATAAACCCTGTCTGCATCAATTCCAGTATATAGTTTGTACATTGCTGGAAATTAAGTTATTGGTCTGTAGTTTTTTAGGATAGCTTAGAGGTTCACTCTAAAGGAGGACTACCATTTTTCCTGTTGTTAACCAAGTTGGTATCTGAAGAAATGTTGCCACTGAGGAATGTATCTCTTTCTTTTCTGAAGAAATGTCACTGAAGAAAATGTCCAAAAGTAGACCAGACAAACTCCGTACTGCTGTATCTGTTATACTTTATTTGTCTCAGAACAAATTCTTGCCAAACAGTTAATTCTGTCAGAGTTATTTCAATTCTATTATAACACAGCTAGACAGATGAATAGACTAAGGCACACTTAGTCTAAGACGTCACCACCGAATGAAACATACTGTCCAGTTTATATAGTCTTTTCAACCAATGTTATTTTTAATGTCCTTGTGACTTGTTCTGGTTTCTGTCTGTGTCATGAAAAAGTCCATGGTTATTTCATGCCCTTTTTTGGTCCTTGCTGTTTCTGAAGACTTCACAAAAGTCTCTCCACGTCATCTTTGTGTCACTTGACCTGTCTGCATTTTATTTATTTATTTATTTATTTATGCATCTGAAAGCCAAGAAAGTCAACTTCCTTTTTCTTTATAACAGGATGCATTTACAGCATTGCCCACAGCTATATGTTATTAATATCTAAGCTGAACATAACTGTTCTTGCAAAGCAAGCATATTATTTTGAAAACTGTTGTTTGGCCTTGCACATTTCCTTTCACTGTACACACAGTATATTGGAGAAAAGCTTTTTAATTTACACAATATCTATCAATTCCCACTTTTTTAATTTAAGACCCATGAAAATTGTAAGACAATTTACAACAAAATATGATTTTCAATACTTTGAATCCCTTGGTCTGTTGCAACATACGAATCCTTTGCATTCAATGCTATCTCTTTAAAGAGTGTTACATTACTAACGGCTGTTACTTGATTAATACTTTTATTAACACAAATCTTATAATGGCGATAAGAGCAATTAATGCGGAAATTATAGTACCCCACCATAGACACACATCCATTATTACTTATCTATTTTTAACTGTTTTTATGCTTCCTTAAACAAGTTGTCAGTCTTGCAGTTACACACAAGCATTTCAAAATCTTTCAAGTTAACCCATGCTTTACAAGGCAAAACATGTATTAGAAACAAGCATATTTCTTTTGCAGTGCATAATTTCATTATTGCTTTTGGGAAAAGAATATTAAAAAAAGCAATTTACAGGAAAATGTGATCCTCTGTACTTAATAGCTTTTCTTCATTGTTAACAACAGTTACTTGTTTGACAGTTTTATAACACATCTGCTCTGTTATATCTGAGATCGCTCCATAAGTTGCATTTGCTATCAACTTTGTAACTTTCCATATTGCCTTAGTGGCACCATACCAGTGAAAAATTCATTTTCTGAAATAACACAATTTCCTCTGTCCAGCTGTTTTAAAGTCTTTTCATATTTTTTATCATGAACCTCCCTCTTTTTCTGATGATTTTTTACCATGTCCTCTGGTAATGTGTGAGTTGTTGTTGTGTCTTTTGGCTAATGATCCAGTCCGCTAATGATTGGTAGTTGATTTTTACGTGCCGAGTTACCAGCCCTGACGCACAACCTTCAACGAAGGTACGCCCATTCACGCATGTCTCCACGCAGAAGACACTCTAGCTGAGAATCGAACTGGACAGCATCTATACTGTGAGGCGACAACGCTACCTCATTATTGGAATTGCATACTCTATGTAACAAAATTTCTTCCCTTTCACTTCTTCCTTAAAAGAAGTATTATGTGTTAACTCCCATGCTGTTTTTATTTTATATTCAAGCTTTTTTACATGACCATAGTTTTTATGAAAACAGAGTATCCCTTTTTCTATTTTCGTCAACTGTAAATGTTTTTTTTATGGCCACTTACTTTCACAAGATTTTTTAAACATAAAACCTGTATGTGTAACCTGTACAGGGACTGCATGTAATGGCATTTTTCCCTCTGTAAGGAATGTGGCTAAAAACCCAACAATTTGACTTGTCACGTGCCTTTGCAAACAAATTTTGCATGACCAAAATATATTGAAATCAGGTATCCAATCATGATGTCCCTGTTCCCATGATTTATTATATCTGAGTATCTCTCCCCATTTTTTCTTTGCAACTGTTTTAGATTGCCTTGTCTTGTTCATAGATTGCTATTAAAGAAAAAAATTTAAACTTTTGCAAGACTGTTAACAGACTGAACCAACATGGTGCGTTGCTTTTGCTTGGATTTTTATTAGCTGAAAAATGCTATTTGTATAAGTTTTAATGACTCTGTACTTTACTACCTGTATGTATTGCTGTGTCTTATTACCCGGATGGCAGTCACACCAGTTTGACTTATGATGTTTTTGCTGTACTGTTTGTTTATAAGACTGTTTGCTGTTATACTTTATGTAATACATTCTTTTGAAAATATGACATTACAGTCACTGTTTTTTACCAATATTGATACTGTTTGCTGTATACATAAGGTGCCTTTGGAGACATACTGCACTTTTAATGTGGGGGGGTTACTATAGAACCTTTTGTCATTTAGGATTTGTCATAGGTACTAACTAAAATGTTACTCCATTTCCAGATGTAGATGTGGACTTGCATACCCAACATTTAATTGCATTGTTTAGTTTTGCATATACCATTTGCACTACTGTAAATGTATTTACTGTATTTGTATTAACTTTAACTTTACATTGTAGCTGTATTAACTTTAACTTCATGTCTATATGGCTGTATGTTATTTGTGTGTTTATTCTGAATCTGTCCTGGCTTATTAAACCAGTAAAGTATGTTTTTGTCTTTTACTGTCCCCTTTGTTTAATTAATTAATTAACATTGAGTTTTGTATACTAACATTGTCTTCCATTGCTTTAAAAGATCCCTGTACTTTGCTGCCAACTGATAACCTGTATTTTGTTAATTTATTGCTTTAATGCCTATTGCCTGCCATGATCTGGTATTTTATAGGGTATACTTTATTTTTTATGTATCCCTCTGTGTTTGTTCCTGTGACTGATTGTCCCTTAATGTATTTTCTTTATCTTGATTTCTCTCCCTATTTTTGGATTTTGAAGAAGCATCTGAACTTTGTTGTGTATCTGTCTGTAACTCTGGTGGAGCAGAAGCTGCTCATGTTCCCCCTGTGTTTACATCCCCTTCCTTTTACTACATAGTCTACAAGCTGTTTTTGTACACTTCCTGTGTGCATCTGCAATACTGCATACTTTTTCATCAGACCATGTATAGCATCCCCTTCCTTTCACCATGTAGTTTACAAGCTGTTTTTGTACACTTCCTATGTGCATCTGCAATACTGCATACTTTTTTTTTAAACTGTCTAGCACTCTGGCTTAATCTCTGAGTCTGTAGCTGTCTGTCAGGCAGAACTGATTTTAAAGCTGCATATGCATTTTGCAGAACGTCATTAACTGTCTGATGGAACTGCTTTAACATAACATTTTGCCTGACCAAAACATTATTTTGTTTTTTTCTGTCATGCTGTTTAGACTGTCTGTAAAACAGTTATGTGAGTCTAGACACTCACCTGTTTTAGCTGCTTGGTTTGCTTTGTTATTTGCCAAAGCTTTTACTGTAGCCTTTCCTGTATATTTTTATGTGCTTTGATTCTGACAATACTAAACTTTTCCTGTAAATCATTTTGGGAATGAAGGTTCATAACTCTCACACTGGAGCACGTTTTAGGGGTTTGCCAACACTCTTGATGATTCCCCTTTCCCCTTCTGACCCAAACTGGCATGTGCAAATGCAAAAAAAATTAAATAAAGCATTATTTGAAATAGACCACACAGTGTATGTCAACCATTGTTTAAATGCCAACATATTGAAACAAAATTTATTTTTTTTTTATCTTGCCACTGAGGCAGAGTCTGTAATAAACAAGACTATTGAGATATATCAGCAGGAGAAATAACTATAATTTCTGCTGAACCCTGCCCAATGTAAACCTTGATGGGCTTCTTCTAACTTTCTTGTCAGATTAACCTCTGTAATTTGTGCCCTTAGTAAATGTTGGGCTCTATCTGATTGTTATGTTAAACCAGAAATGTCATTATGTAAAGTCTGAATGCTATGCTGAGTCTGTTTCTCTAAATGGCGTTACTGTCCCCTACTACTGTTTCTACGGAAATTTTGAAAAGCTGTGAAAACCTTTTCTCTAAAAGGTTAATATTGATAGCACACTGTACTATGTTAGAACTTTTTATGTTTGTGCATTTGCAATATTTACCATAAATAACATTTTTATGTAGTCTATTACATGACTGACAATAATTACATACACTTGTACTGTATGAGATTTAGGTGAGCGCAGAAGGTACATTTAACTGTTGTATATGTGAAGAACTAACAACGCTAGAATCAAACAGATTGTTTATCAGAATAGGATACATCTTATGGTATGGCTTACATACTAGACTCCTGTGACAAAATAGACAGAAGTTAGAAAAGTTACTTTTACATTTACAAACACAACTGTTATCTAATGTCTGAACATCAAACATTTCAGATTTACATTTCATGTCTAACACAGAAGGTTTAAACCATGCAAATTTATATATACAATATGTGGGCACTGTAAAGTTAACTGTAATTGCATCCATGTTATAACTGTGAAGAAAGTACCGTAATTTATGCAGAAGACAAGCAGATGATCAGGCTGAAGTCAATCTGGAAAAGGACGGTGTTTTTCTACAGATGAATTGTAGGCAGTCCCACACAGAACAGCTTCCATGGCGGTGCTCTTTGTCCACCAATGAAGTACTGGAACTGGAAATGTTTCTCTGTTAAAGCACTGGAACTGTCAGTCTGTTGAACTAATGTAGTAAGTAGTAGGGATCCCTCTGTAAAATTAACTGCTGGTAACAGATATATGGTCACAGTCACTGGCCAAGGCTCGCCACTGAAGAAATATATTTCTTTCTTTTCTGAAGAAATGTCAAGCAGAGGTCTTTATTTTGCCTCTGAAGAAATGTCACTGAAGAAAATGTCCAAAAGTAGACCAGACAAACTCCGTACTACTGTATCTGTTATACTTTATTTGTCTCAGAACAAATTCTTGCCAAACAGTTAATTCTGTCAGAGCTATTTCAATACTATTATAACACAGCTAGACAGATGAATAGACTAAGGCAGACTTAGTCTAAGGCGTCACCACCGAATGAAACATACTGTCCAGTTTATATACTCTTTTTATCCAATATTATTTTTAATGTCCTTGTAACTTGTTCTTCTGGTTTCTGTCTATGTCATGAAAAAGTCCATGGTTATTTCATGCCCTTTTTTGGTCCTTGCTGTATCTGAAGACTTCACAAAAGTCTCTCCACGTCATCTTTGTGTCACTTGACCTGTCTGCATTTTATTTATTTATTTATTTCTGCATCTGAAAGCCAAGAAAGTCAACTTCCTTTTTTTCTACAACAGGATGCATTTACCGTATTGCCCACAGCTATATGTTATTAATATCTAAGCTGAACATAACTGTTCTTGCAACGCAAGCATATTATTTTGAAAACTGCTGTTTGGCCTTGCACATTTCCTTTCACTGTACGAACAGTATATTGGGGAAAAGCATTTTAATTTACACAATACCTATCAGTATCTGTCCAGGATGTGCATATCAGTAATTCTTACTCAGGGCTAAATCTCTGTGTAAAAATGCTAATACTTTTAGCCAGAAGTTAGGTACTGCATCTGGCCATGGGGTATTCCATTTGGAGCGTTTCATAATTTTGTTTCAATTTCTTTGGCCATGGCTTTATCCCATTTCATACCCATGGTATTAAATGGGATGAAGCAATGGCCAAAGAATTTGAAACATTTGAACTCCTTACTGTTTCTTTTAATCTTTCTATTCACTCAGCATCTTTCTTATGTTCTGCAGAGTCTTAAATATTTCTACAAAATATGTCTATTTCTTCTTTTTTAAGCATTATTTCTATTCCTTTTGCTTTGTTTCCTAGTACTGTATCAAACATTTTTGGGTCATCAATGAATTGCTTATTTTGTACTTTTCCTTTATGTTAATCTGCGTATCTCCTATGTTTTTCCTGCCTATGCTGATATCTTAATTTATTATTCGTAAATGTGTACGATAGATCCTGGTCTGTTCTGATACTGCACGTTGCTTTTAACACATCGATCTTTCTAAGTATTTTTGTTGATCTGTTCCCCTCTTATATATTTTTATAACAGTGACACTGTTTGTCTTAATTGCTTTATAATTTTTTCTATTTGATACTTCTGTGATGGCATTTCGTTTCTTCCCTTCCTGCTCTGTATTTTTGTAGTAAGACTTAATCTGCTATTAATTTAGCTGTACAGTAATATAACCTATTTACTTGTCTCGATTACTGTATTCATCTGTTTTATCAGACTTCTAACATTTTTGATCTTATTTACTTTCTGTAATCTTTTTTCTTCATAAATCTTAATATGTCTATCCATCTCTATTAAATTAATCAACTCTTCCCTTAGATCATTTTCTTCTAAACTGAGAGCACATTTCTTGCTGTCTACTTCCTGTGGGCATTCTACAGAAAGTTCCAGAAAATCTTCCTGTGACATATCCTCTTCATCTATATCCCGTGTTTTCTATTGCTCCTTCATATGGGAACTTATTGGCCCATCACTCCACAACACTGCATGCGTCAGAGTTGCCCCTCCTTTTTCCTCCTACCCTTGTTGTGCAGTGTTTTCTATTGCTCCTTCATATGGGAACTTATTGGCCCATCACTCCACAACACTGCATCCGTCAGAGTTGCCCCTCCTTTTTCCTCCTTCCCTTGTTGTGCAGTGTTTTCTATTGCTCCTTCATATGGGAACTTATTGGCCCATCACTCCACAACACTGCATGCGTCAGAGTTGCCCCTCTTTTTCCTCCTTCCCTTGTTGTGCAGTGTTTTCTATTGCTCCTTCATATGGGAACTTATTGGCCCATCACTCCACAACACTGCATGCGTCAGAGTTGCCCCTCTTTTTCCTCCTTCCCTTGTTGTGCAGTGTTTTCTATTGCTCCTTCATATGGGAACTTATTGGCCCATCACTCCACAACACTGCATGCGTCAGAGTTGCCCCTCCTTTTTCCTCCTTCCCTTGTTGTGCAGTGTTTTCTATTGCTCCTTCATATGGGAACTTATTGGCCCATCACTCCACAACACTGCATGCGTCAGAGTTGCCCCTCCTTTTTCCTCCTTCCCTTGTTGTGCAGTGTTTTCTATTGCTCCTTCACATGGGAACTTATTGGCCCATCACTCCACAACACTGCATGCGTCAGAGTTGGCCCTCCTTTTTCCTCCTACCCTTGTTGTGCAGCTTTTGCTGACCTTTTGTACTAGTTTCCTGCTGAAGGGTCCTGAGCATCATCATGTGGCAAGTGATCAGATGCTTCCTGTTTCACCTGTTTCTCCTTAGTTTGGGAACATATTGTTCCATCATCCTGTGACATTACCTGTCCTGGATTTTCTGTACTAAATCTTTCACTTTAGATGTAATCTGTAACTTCAGTTTCTATTTCTTTAACTTCTTCATTATTAATCATTTTTTCTACTTTCTTTTGTTTTCTTAGTTTTTGAATTGTGAAATTTTTCATATCCAGGTGCCTTTGCCGGTATTTTTCTTCAAATGTCTTTGGTGCTGTTTTCCGGTATTGATTAGTTTTGTTTTCTCCTTTGCTTAAATATTGCACCATATCAGATATCAGGTATATTTCTTTCCCATGCTTACACTTCTTTTTTATACCTTTCAGATATCTCTGGGTTTTGTTCTTTATATTTCCTCTGTCACTTCTTTTTCGAGGCAGTCTAAGTGCCTTCGTTTATGTAACATTTTTCATAGATATATTTATAAATGAATGCAAATTTGCATTTGAAGGCTTTGTCAGTTTGTCTCGGGCAAGTATTTTTCTTTCCTCTAATTTCTCTCTTAATATTTCTGAATATCTTCTGTCTGGAAATTCTGGGCTTCTTGCATAATAGTAACAATCACTACTGGCCTATCAGTTTTTCTGGACTACTACATCCTGCTATAACATGGGGGGACATCCTCCCTCTGAACCTGGCCTAATCCCATTGTAGGAATGTTTCTGTGTCTTGAGGATTCTACACTGCCATGTTTTCTACTTCTGGCACCAGTGCTCATACTAGGACTGGGCAATTTTTTATTCTGGGACTTGTGCACCTAGCTGTCTTTTTTAACTTACCTCTATTCATGATATATGCTATATAAGATACAGTCCATATATTGGTGTCATCTTGGTGAGGTTTTGTGAAAACAGGGTCCAGCACATGAAGGTACTCACCAAAACTTAAGGATGAATTCCATTCCGGCAATACTAATCTCCTTTCCTTGCTGATTTCATCATATCTCAATTTGCAGAGGTATAGTTCTTGATTATAGAGACATCTGCTCATGTTGTTTGTTGTAAAATGAAAGAAGACATCTCGCCTCCAGTTTACTATTGAATTTAAATGACCCTTTCCCTACTAAGAAAGGTTTGGGTGTTTCATGAGTTGTCCTAATGCCCTTTAAGTTGAACAACCACTAAACCAGCATGGAATGCTTCTGCAAAATTTGCAGCATACCTAAGTACAAATTCTGCATGGAAACCTTGGAAGATTCATCATCAGGTAGGCAGAATTGTAAGGTAGATATGAAGATAATGTATGCATGAGTGAAATAGGCAGATGGGTAGCTACTCAAGGTAGGAGACGGAGCAGTGACATCAAGGAACATTATTTCAGAGTGGAAGGGCCTAGAATGTAGTACAAGGGAGGGTGGTGCATATACAGTGTAGGTATACAGAGAGATTTAAAGGTACGAGGGGAAGGTGGAAGAAATGTCAGGAGAAGTTTAGCTGCACAGGGGTAACAACAGTATATGTGAAGACTTGATAGTCGGAATATATTTTCTTTGGAATCCACATGTTCACATTTGTTTGTAAGGTATTAAAGGTAACTACACAAAAACAAGCCTTTACATTCATAAAGATGACAGACTTTCTCCTTCAAATGTTGTAGAAATTATGTAGCAAAAGGAATAGCCTCTTGGAGAGTGGCATGGTCATAGAAAACCAAATAGCAAATGATTTATAAGGGAGATCTTGAGTCTGATTAGTCCTTCTCTCCCTATCTACAGATTCATGTAGCTTAACAATCTGCTAAAATGGATATTAACAAGTGTGTAAATAGGTATAAAGCTTGTTTAGATGGCTTGCTACAAGGAGTGCTAGGAGGGCATACATCAGCACTACAAGGAGTGCTAGGAGGGCATACATCAGCACTACAAGGAGTGCTAGGTGGATGTACATCAACACTACAAGGAGTGCTAGGAGGACGTACATCAGCACTACAGGGAGTGCTAGGAGGGCATACATCAGCACTACAAGTCGTGCTAGGAGGACGTACATCAGCACTACAAGGAGTGCTAGGAGGGCATACATCAGCACTACAAGGAGTGCTAGGAGGGCATACATCACCACTGCAAGGAGTGCTAGGAGGGCATACATCACCACTGCAAGGAGTGCTAGGAGGGCATACATCAGCACTACAAGGAGTGCTAGGAGGGCATACATCACCACTGCAAGGAGTGCTAGGAGGGCATACATCAGCACTACAAGGAGTGCTAGGAGGGCATACATCACCACTGCAAGGAGTGCTAGGAGGGCATACATCAGCACTACAAGGAGTGCTAGGAGGGCATACATCAGCACTACAAGGAGTGCTAGGAGGGCATACATCACCACTGCAGGGAGTGCTAGGAGGGCATACATCACCACTGCAAGGAGTGCTAGGAGGGCATACATCAGCACTACAAGGAGTGCTAGGAGGGCATACATCACCACTGCAAGGAGTGCTAGGAGGGCATACATCAGCACTACAAGGAGTGCTAGGAGGGCATACATCAGCACTACAAGGAGTGCTAGGAGGGCATACATCAGCACTACAGGGAGTGCTAGGAGGGCATACATCAGCACTACAAAGAGTGCTAGGAGGACGTACATCAGCACTACAGGGAGTGCTAGGAGGGTATACATCAGCACTATAAGGAGTGCTAGGAGGACGTACATCGACACTACAAGAAGTGCTAGGAGGGCATACATTGCCACTGCAAGAAGTGCTAGGAGGGCATACATCAGCACTACAAGTCATGCTAGGAGGACGTACATCAGCACTACAAGAAGTGCTAGGAGGGTGTATATCAGCACTACAAGGAGTGCTAGGAGGGCATACATCACCACTGCAAGGAGTGCTAGGAGGGCATACATCAGCACTACAAGGAGTGCTAGGAGGGCATACATCAGCACTACAAGGAATGCTAGGAGGACGTACGTCAGCACTACAAGGAGTGCTAGGAGGACGTACGTCAGCACTACAAAGAGTGCTAGGAGGGTGTACATCAGCACTACAAGGAGTGCTAGGAGGGCATACATCAGCACTACAAGGAGTGCTAGGAGGGCATACATCACCACTGCAAGGAGTGCTAGGAGGGCATACATCACCACTGCAAGGAGTGCTAGGAGGGCATACATCAGCACTACAAGGAGTGCTAGGAGGGCATACATCAGTACTGCAAGGAGTGGTAGGAGGGCATACATCACCACTGCAAGGAGTGCTAGGAGGGCATATATCAGCACTACAAGGAGTGCTAGGAGGACGTACATCAGCACTACAGGGAGTGCTAGGAGGACGTACATCATCACTACAGGGAGTGCTAGGAGGGCATACATTACCACTGCAAGGAGTGCTAGGAGGGCATACATCAGCACTACAAGTCGTGCTAGGAGGACGTACATCAGCACTACAAGAAGTGCTAGGAGGGTGTATATCAGCACTACAAGGAGTGCTAGGAGGGCATACATCACCACTGCAAGGAGTGCTAGGAGGGCATACATCAGCATTACAAGGAGTGCTAGGAGGGCATACATCAGCACTACAAGTTGTTGGGAGGGTGGCCTAATGGTTAAGGTGTTTGCCTTACAAACACAAGGTGCAGGGTTTGAGTCTCACAACAGATAATTGGCTAAGCTTAAAATGGCTCGCAAGGGCAGTTAGCTTAGTAAGAATCTATGAATCTATGAATCTATGAAGGAATGCTAGGAGGACATACATCAGCACTACAAGGAGTGCTAGGAGGATGTACATCAGCACTACAAAGAGTGCTAGGGAGGGTGTACATCAGCACTACAAGGAGTGCTAGGAGGACGTACATCAGCACTACAGGGAGTGCTAGGAGGGCATACATCAGCACTACAAGGAGTGCTAGGAGGACGCACATCAGCACTACAAGGAGTGCTAGGAGGACGTACATCAGCACTACAAGGAGTGCTAGGAGGACGTACATCATCACTACAAGGAGTGCTAGGAAGGCATACATCAGCAGTACAAGGAGTGCTAGGAGGGCATATCAGCACTACAAGGAGTGCTAGGAGGGCATATCAGCACTACAAGGAGTGCTAGGAGGGCATGCATCAGCACTACAAGGAGTGCTAGGAGGGCATATCGGCACTACAAAGAGTGCTAGGAGAAGTACCTCTGAACTGCCCAGATTTTTACAGAATGTCCAAATTTTTTAATCATATTTTTGTTCTGTTCCTCATACAATTTGTGGTTTTCTGGCAAATCACAGAGGATTTAATTCACTAAATAATAAAGGGGTGAGTTATGTGACATGTACTTATCAGTACAGATTTACAGTGTGTGTGTGTGTGTGTGTGTGTGTGTGTGTGTGTGTGTGTGTGTGTGTGTGTGTGTGTGTGTTTGTTTTGTGTTGTTGCAGGGGTGGAGCCTATTGCCTCCCAGAAGTGCTTAATTTCAACAAAAAAAAAAAACAGAATCATAGATTGCTGAATTCATTGCATGCTTCTAAAAGGAGGAGTCTCCTGATCCCACCTCTTTCTGGCTTTATCTGGAATATCTTAACAGTGTTTCCAACAGAGGAGCTTAAAACAGATGAAATTTGTGGAGAACTGTGGTAGTTGTAATTGTGAACATTGCATACGAAAACAGGGTGTCCCATTTGTTACCATCTTTGTTTATGCCATGCTGTGATGCAGTTTTTAAGATTTTGTTAAAGTGTTTCACTAGTCTGTCTGTCTGTCTGTCTGTGGATGGCAGACATATATTTAAACCTGTTTGATGCTAAAGAACTGACAAAACTTCCTCGTGGCCTTAGACTTAAAGGTGTTCCTTGATCAGTCAAGATTTCTTTGCACGTTCTTACCTTTGAAAACATATGAACTATCTCAAACAGAAGAGTATGGCTATTGGGTAGTGTGTTGCACAATCTTCTCCTACCATTTCATATTAGTAACCCCTATCTCAAACTGCTGAACTCCATCTACAGATTCTACCTTGGTTAAAGCTACTGAGTCTGGTCGTTGATGCATTACTTCTTTTATATAGGACAAAGCATCTTTAAATTGCCTCATTCACAAAAAGTCCCTTCAAGTACACTGGGTATAATTCTGTAAATAGTGAACGAACACCAACCAAATAAAAAATCTGGACGCCGACACTGAAGAATCACTGCTCGTCCTTCTCTCTTTTTTCTACCACATCAGTGGGTTGGATAGCTTGCTTTGGCAGTGAAACCTGACGAATGAGGCATTAGGGTACAAGGTACAAGTGCGTTTATTTTCTTGGTAGTCTAGTGTGATTTATTTATTTTTTCAAATGGTGAGACTGGAAACAGACAATGTTGGACGTGTAGCTTTAGGTACACTTGTACCTTGTACCCTAATGCCTCATTCGTCAGGTTTCACTGCCAAAGCAAGCTATCCAACCCACTGATGTGGTAGAAAAAAGAGAGAAGGACGAGCAGTGATTCTTCAGTGTCGGCGTCCAGATTTTTTACACTGGGTATAATAACTTATTCTGGAGTCCTTTGAAGCAACAGTCTCTTCACTGGAGAAAAGTGTCCTTGGTGTGTCATATAGTCAGTGAAAACTCATTTTCTGTATATTATTTGCAGTCCACAACCTTGCATTCTTTCCTTGGTCTCCATAACTGTTCTTTCAGTTTGTCAATTTCTAGTACAGCCAAGATTAGGTCAGGATATTCTGCAGCCAGCAGATGACCATGACTACAGAGCCCCGTGGGTCTTTCTTTATGTTTCTTACTTTCCGTGAGCCCCAAACTTCTTGCAAGGTGGATTATTTCACAACTAAAGAAGAGATATATTTTTGTAAGGTGTCGTTAGATGAACCTAGCACAGTTAGGGCCCTCCATCTTCTCTGGCACACCCACTATTCTCTTGTTCTTGTAGCATGACATGTTCTCAAGGTTGGTTTTCTTCTTCAGTACCTGCGGCAACTTTGCTTTCAGTTTGCCCAACCTGTCATGCACATTTTGAATAGCCTGCTCAGGAGCCATGGTGACATCTGATTGGTCAGCAAGGACAGCACCCACTTCAGACTGCTTGAACATCATTGTACTCATAAGGCCTCTGTATATTGTTAACAAACCCTTGCTAGATTTCCAGCAACACCATACTGAGCAGGTGTGATTGCTCTTCTGGAGACTGAGGAAAGAAAGCTGCAGAGTCAGACTCAATCCGAGGCTTAGTAGTCACCTCCACATGGTCTGCAGGACTTTCTTCACTGAAAATACATCTGTTTCACCAAATGCAATCAAAACCAGATAAAAATGTAATATACATAATATATCACAGGAGTTAATGGTAGGAGAGGGGAGCTAGTGGGAAGTACAACGAGTACTTAATTTGCTATCTACACCATACATTTGCTGCAAGAAATTATGACTAAAAGCAAAACAGGTGCTGTAACTTTGGTGCAGACAGATTGTTTTTCTTTACATATGTTGCATATACATCACACTGCATTAATTCAAAGATGGACAATTTTTGCAATACATCCAATTTGATAACATTTGTAACATTTTCATTTTTCAGACTTAGGAAGAGTCCAACTTAATTTTTATGAGCTTGTTAATATTGCCTCTGCGTACTTTTTATTCCCCAGTTTTACCCCTACATACAGTCTTACTGGCTCTTTTAATAGTGTTGAGTGAATTGGCCTAGTGGTACAGTATGCGATAGCTTATTGGCCTCCACATAATTGTTCATCCCAGTTAAAGAGCTGTTCTGTCATGACAAGAGTTCCTTGGCTAACCCATCTTCAGGTTGTAGGGGGGTGGACACCACCATTTCAATGATTTGTGGAATGTAGTTCTTGTTTGATTGAAGCCGCTTACAGGGCAAGCGAGTGAGATCAAGTATTTGGGATCTCTTAGGTTTTTCAGGTATGTAGACTCAGTTGTGAAAATGCTATGTCCGTCTGGATGATGTAATTCCAGTCTATGCCAGTATCACCTATTCTAGTATCTAATAACCATTTGTATCAGAGGTTTCTAAGTTAAACTAGGCCTTTCATGTCTCACTACTTAGGAAATGTATGATAACTCTTGCTAATTCACTGGATTACAAGCCTTCACATTATGCTATACTCTCAAATGGATGCATGTCAGTCCATCGACAGCACTTTTGTTAAGTGCTGTCCAGTCAAAGGAAAATTGATGAAACAAGTTTCTCTGAACCTTAGATGTAGGTAATTTTGCAGGGGAAAGCTCCCTGTGCCCTTATGTGAGGGAACCCCCCCCCCACACCTCCAAAATAAATATACATACTCTGAGGTCACACAACAGCGGAGAAAAAAGAAAATTACACTGTTAGCAAACTTCTTTCACTCTTTCATTGTTGATTGGACAATAGTTAAAAAAGTGTCATTGATGGATCACCATGACACCTCTCAAATGTACCCAGGCATACTTCCATTTCATCGCTAGTGTTTAAATTTTTTTCTGAGAAATGTCTCAGCCTAACAGTTTGCTTTTAAATCTGTTTGAAGCCTTCTGGTTTTAAGCTTCTTCCGCCTGCCAGAACCATGACTTATGATTGCAGAGCTGTGATGGACTTTAATAAGATCCTATTAGTTTCCTGTTGTGCAGCCACATTTTGTTGTAGGCTTTGTTGCATTTGCCTGTTCTTTCCTTGAAGACCCCTGTAGATCTGCATATTTCTTTTTGTTGTCTGTTTGACTGTTGTGACCACATTTTGTTGTAAATTCTGTGGTACAGCTGCAGTTCTTTTTAAGTGGGCTTATATTCCCTTTCCATACTTCCAGTTGCTTAACCTGCTTCGGCTAATTAGGCCTAAATGAATTTTACAAGTCCGGAAAGTTCAAAGTGTTAAAACATATGGATGTGGGGGTAAATCAGAGATGGTTCACACCTGCCCCATCCTCCTGGAAGGAGACAGTAAAAGGGATTCATGTAACAAACCCAAGTGTTTAATCAAGGATGTTCAACAAGAAATGGACAGTCTATGTCAGTTTGTCTTGTTTCAACACATACACAAACATACACTTAGATTGCTTAATTCAGCCTGTTCATAAAAAATTTCCTGCAGTACATTAGTAAATGAACACAAAAAATGGCTACACTTTAACCTATCAGAGTTCAGTTTGTTTGACCAAAAGTCTTTTAGCCCATATGGTGATCCCAAAAGGCAGACTTCCTGGTAAAAGTATATTAGTGATGTTCTGAAACATCTTTGCATGGTTCAGAATATGATCAAAACACTTTAATTTCAGTAGTATGGGATGACTGTCTTTTTATATAATCACTGAAAATAATTCTTTTTATTACTTTGCCATCAAGAAAAGCTGAAATATTCCTTCAGAATGTTTTGACCATTTGCGATGAAGTGCCTTTTTCCTCTTGATCAGTGGCACTTTATTAAGGCAGCACCAGCCCTTCTAGTATAGAGTCCCACTCTCTCCAGG
The DNA here is from genome assembly GCF_019279795.1 of Protopterus annectens. Lineage (NCBI taxonomy): Eukaryota > Metazoa > Chordata > Ceratodontiformes > Protopteridae > Protopterus > Protopterus annectens. The sequence goes on from NC_056733.1 coordinate 819,686,856, forward strand.
ATGCAGGGGAGCTCACTTTCCAGGTAAGTGCTGCATATAGGAAGTTAATAAGAAAAGTCCTTTTTCCAAACATAAAAAAACCCATATGTATTAGAACCTTCTTTTCCCCATACCGCTCAACCTTTTAGAGAAATAAATAAATAAATCTGAACAAAGCCATAAATAATGGGGGGACAAAGGCCCACAACTATCATTTTTTACATATTACTTTTACAAATGTAGAAAGTTGACAGAATAACAGTCTGAAACTCAAATATGTGTCAATATTTTCTGATTTCAGTCCTCACTAATTTGTCAAAGATTGGCCAGAGGAACAACATTTTATGAGAAAAAGACTGAAAATATGAGGCAAAAATCTGGACATTCTGTGAAAATCTCGACAGTCTGGAGGTATGCTTTTTGCCCTCCTGCACCACCTTACTAATGTGTGCTACTGCTAACTCTAACCCTAACTGAACAATTTACCGTACAAAAACACTTTACTACACAAATCAGGAACAATTTCTTTTTAACATTGCTCTAATTCACTTAAAAAGTTAACAGAACAATAAGTTTTGCATCAACATGAATTTTCTGAAAAATAAGGTGTATGAAACTAATTTTGGACATTATTGACTGGCTATAATCCTCAGTAATTTATCAGAAATTCAAAAATGTATGGGGGACATAGCAAAATCATGAGACAAAATCAGGGATATTCTGAAATATTAGGCACAGTTGAGAGGTATACTTGATCCAGGGATCTCGGCCTTTACCAAACAATGTCCCATGCTTTCATATTTCTGTTGTGCATGACTTAGACTTCAAAAGTGTCCAGTGATTGCATTGTATTATTCCAAATGTGGTTTTGTTAGTTAATAATAGAAAAATGCTAAAATACTGCAACCATATGGAGTGCTAAGAAATATCTTCCCTGGGATTCATTATCAGTCATGCAGGCACTGTTCTACACCAGCACGATGTAAGTGTGTTTGCGCGATGAGTAGCAACGCTAACTGAATATGCATGCTGCTCATTGTGCCTACATGGATCATCTTTCCATGTACAGCAATAGTGTTTGCAGCCATAGAAAGTTGCTTGCAAGCACTGGTAATCAAAGTAAACAAAGTGGATCACATATAGATCTTCTTCTTTCAGCTTTTTCCCAGTTAGGGGTCACCACAGCGGACCACCAATCTGCTCATGACTGACAATGGAGTTTTACGATGTCGAGTTGCCAGCCTGGTGCCCAATCTTCCACAGAAGGCACACACATGCACACACTCACACCTAGGGTCAATTTAGAGTGTCCAATCCACCTACAGCAGTGGATCACATATAGATAATGTTCAGATATGAGCATATGCTGTAGCCTAGACATATTTAAGGGCAAGTACAGGGAAACAATACACAAGACGGGAAAGTGAAATGGAGGAATTGATACACAAAAATGTGTTATAATGATGTGTGAATGTTGTTTAAAGTGCAAACACCAGAAAAGCCAAAAAAACACAAACTGGATAAAAAAGCTAGGGAGACTTCTTCAGATAACAGACATGTACAAATGCAAAGTTTAAATAAAAAAGTCATTAATCATGTGACACTTAACACACACCTCCCTTTAAAGACACCCTTCCCTGTGAGATCCATACTACTTAACACACACCTCCATTTAAAGACACCCTTCCCTATGAGATCCACATATTATTAACTGTAACATTTATTTCAATATTTTACAAGTAATGCCTTAAGTATACTCTTACTAAAATATTTAGCCTAAAATTCAAAATCAACATTATTTATTTCATGTATATTTTTATTTTTAATGTCTTCATTCTGATGAAAATTAAAATATTAAAATAATAAAATAATTTATTAAAATATTAAAATAATTTATCCTGACCCATTCTGTCCACATGACAGCACCTTACAACCAGAGGGTATAGACTCACTTACACCTTTCATGAGCCTACCTTTCTAGATTTTTCAATTTAAGAATACACAGGATAGAATACATTTCATTCAGTCCTGGAAAATGGCAACCCTCTAGTTGTAAGGTGTTGTCATGTGGACAGAATGGGTCAGGATAAATTATTTTATTATTTTAATATTTTAATAAATTATTTTAATATTTTAATATTTAAATTTTTCATCAGAATTAAGACATTAAAAATAAAAATATACATGAAATAAATAATGTTGATTTTGAATTTTAGGCTAAATATTTTAGTAAGAGTATATTTAAGACATTACTTGTAAAATATTGAAATAAATGTTACAGTTAATAATATGTGGATCTCATAGGGAAGGGTGTCTTTAAATGGAGGTGTGTGTTAAGTGTGACATGATTGATTATTTTTTTATTTAAAAAACTTTGCATTTGTACATGTCTGTTATCTGAAGAAGTCTCCCTATAAGGAGAGATGAAAAGCGCTTAATAAAACGGACTTTATTTTTTACTTGTGGGTGACCAGTGGAGTGATTTCCTAGCTTTTTTATCCAGTTTGTTTAAAGTGCACTCATATCTCACAGGCAAATATGATGAAAGTGTATAATCTGCATTTCTGACATTAAACCTGCGAGACTGATGTAATGATAATTAGTGTTAATGTCAATCCTGCAGTTACGCACATAAATAATAGACATACTGATGAAGGATGCACTAGGGACATAAAGCTACAGTGAAACAAAATGGAGTGAAGAAGTGATAGGCATGTTAATTAAATGCTAACCTGAGATTACAGTTTGCAAGGATGGAAGATACATTATGGGATGAATGCACAGAATGCAGTCATAGCATATAAGGATGTATATACAGGGAATTAATGTATGAAATCTGACAGCACCAATGCATTATCTGTCTCACCACGTATACACAAGAACAAAAGGATCTTACAGCTGTAATATCAGCTAACTCAGAAATGGACATGTTTATAAAGAAGTGACAATGGCACCAATAAGAAAGGGGTTCATCACCTATGAGCATGTAACACACAGGCAAGTGTTGTATGGTTATGTAAATGATACATGCCGATCTAATAACAAAGAACATTCATAAGTGACCAGTGTCAAGACTGAGTGGATGACATATCAGGAGTCCAGTTTTACCATTGCCGATATGCAAACATGTCTAACATATTAATACTGGGCATGCTCACATAAAATCACAGGGAACAGTAATAGAACAGCAATTCAACAGTGACAGCACAATAGAAAGTGTTATAACAAAAGGAGCAATCACATTTCCTGATGTTCTCACTGCATGCCATACAGCAAGAAACATTTATGGAATCACACATCTGCCTTTAAGGAGTATCTTGTGACAGAAACAACTGCAGTATTACACATGTCTGCAGGATGACATGCAATGCAGAATGTAATTATCTTGCGAATAGATAATGCATACGAGGACGGAATGACATAAGAAACATTTGCATTATGTCCTTTTTGAACACATGCCTGCACAAATATCAGAGAGATACATAACAATCATGGGTGCAACAAACATATCCCTATTGGTCACATAAGGAAGAACAACCCTGAAGGGCATACAGTACTATCATATCATATAACATGTACTGACAACCTACCTGATATGAAAATGCATGGCAAAATTGGCACTGTGAGTGTGTGTAAGTCACTGTAGTCTGACATATTGATTTAACTTCTCTTTGAGTTCTGTGGTTACTGAATTTGATTAGTCTTTTCTGTTACAATATTTTATTCATTTGAAGCTGAGTATGGATTCCTTAAATGAGTATGCAATTAATGATTTGCTAATGCACAAATATCTTGTAAAGTGTAATAAATACTTTGCATATTTAAAGGTAACAGCTGATAACACTGGTGATCTGTGTTCCTTGTGTCAAAAGTTGGATGATTTGTTACCATTGTTAGAAGTAAATCTAGACTTGATGATGATTGCACTTGTGCAATTGGCACGGCTTGGAGAACTGTCATTACATATATTAATGACTGGATTGATGAAATAAATAATGTTAGGCAAAGAACAAATAGAACACATTTAGGAAATGATGCACCTATTGTCTGCAAAGATCATTCAACCCCTATGAAACAAGATGATGTCCCTGATAACTGTGGAATCCTGGATGCAAGTATTCAGCAGTCTGAGGATCAAGTTTGTTTAGAAGGAAACAAAAAAAAAAGAAAGAAAGGAAGAAGTTCACAACAAATAAGGAAGAAAAAACTGATTCATTTCTGCAAAGGAAAGCGAATACGTACTAAAAAGGACACCGCTTTGCTATGTGACACACAGATTGCAGGGAATGATAATATTTTTCTATCAGAAAACCTTCAGTCTACAGAAAAAGGCACAATTTTTCCAAAAGAGAAGGTAAAAAAAGAGGCAAGGGGCAGGTGAAAAGGACGAAATCAAAACTGAATGTGAAAGGAATGAAGAACATTACTGTAAGAAAAAAGAAGAGAGAGACAGATGTTGACTACATGACTCAAGCTGTGGATTTACAACACCAGCTGGATGAGAATTTAATACACAATGAAAACACTGGGATTAAAAAGACTAATGGTGATAGAGATCTATCCTCTCTAACAACTGATAGAGCAGATATTTCTATATTAGAATCCAAAGATTCTTTAGAGCTGGCCAGCAAAGATATTCTTGTAACTGGAGATTCAATTATTAGAGGAACTGATACTTACATTTTCAGAGAAGATAATGAACACTGAATAGTGTTATGCTTGCCAGGAGCAAAAATAGACACTGATGAGATAAGCCTTGGAATGCCTTAATGTAAGGAAGTACGGATCCATTTTTATTCATGTTGGTACAAAAGTCACCCGCAAGGATTCTTTGACTGTTAGTAGGGAAGTGAGAGCCCTCTTACATAGTATAGCTTGTACTGGTGTTAGGACATATTTTTCACAAGTCACCTATAGAAAAGATAGTCAGGTCACTGTGAATAAAAAGATTTTTTGGGTCAATACTTACATGGAAAAAATCTCGTGTTTTAAAAAATGGAAATGTGTAGAGCATCCAAGCCTAGTTTTGGGCACACTTGTTCAGACAGGATGGCATATATTTGCCAAGATCAGGTAAGAGAATTTTTGCAGCAGATATTTTGCAATATTTGGCAAACACTAGGCAGGATTCCTGCCAGGTGGAAAATTTAACATTTGACAGATAGCAACATCTGATGCATCTCTGATGGTTGTTAATGCTAGGAGCCTTAATAATAAAGTTTTTTATTGGACAATTTGCTACGTTCCCACAAGATTGATGCTGTTATTGTTTGTGAAATATGGTTATAGAACAATGACTACAAACCAGTTCTGTCAGGGTATAAATGTTTTTACTGTAACAGACACTCTAACAAAAAATCATTGTAAGTGTTATGATAGGAATTAAAGATAGTTATAAGACCTGTGATTATTACATTTTCAGTGATGACAGCAATACTATAGATGATGCAACTGTGACAATAAAGAGAAACCTGGAACATATAACAATTGTTGGAATGTATAGACCACCAAAGTCAAGTGCAGATGACCTAGAGGAATTCATACATTTCTTGCATGAAACACAGGAGGTAAGAATAATATTAGCTGGGGACTTAAATTTACCAGAAGCAGACTGGAATAATATTGATTCAACATTGTTAGTAAGGAAATTATTCACAGTGTATATTCAGGAACAACAGTTGCTTCCGATTGTAAAAAAAAAAAAAAAAAACTATCAGGGGACGGAACATACTAGACATTGTTTGTGTTCCTAAAGAAATTACTATTGCTTCAAGTCAAGTTTTACCATGGTTGATGTGGAGTAATCATGGGGTTATAAAGTTTAATGTGTTGCTAGATAATTCTGCCAAACTGAAATCTAAACCAATACACAGAAGGTTAATTGAAGATTATATGGAAGGAAAATAGTCACTATGTAAAACTAACTGGAGTGAGGTGTTAGTGGAAAAACTGCAGACGGAATGTGGAAAGTTTTGAAAGAGAAATTGAGTGCAAAAAATCAAAAAATGTTTAACATCAGGATCTAGGCATAAGACATCATGGGGATATATTTCTGTAAGAACAAGATATCTGAATAAGGTGAGAGACAAAAATATAAGAAATGGAAGAGAGGTTGAACTATAACTTTGAAAACTGAAATAAACAAGTTGGACAAACAGATTAACTGGAGTGTGAGGCAAGATCAAGAAAAATTTGAAGAAAATGTATATAAAGATATTAAGCATAATAGGAAACATTTTTATAGATACATAAGATGTGGAAGGAGTAAAGACACACAAATTGATAAACTGTGTGCAGATTCTAAAATTTATTCTCACAAATTATAGATGTATTTACAAAATCTTATGCAAAACAGTCTGGCTTCATAAAAGGGGTGATAAGTTGTCCTAATGACATTCAGGTAACTTCAGATACTGGAATCAAATTAGATTATATTGAAAAAGAACTGCACAAACTGGATCCAAACAAAGCACAGGGAGCAGATGGAATTAGTAACTATGACCTGAGAACACTTTAGCAAGAACATATGGCACCATTATATCTTTTATTCACAAGGTGATATAAATATGGAGAGATTTCACAAGACTGGAGACATGTGCTTATTAAACCTGTCTTTAAGGGAAAGGGGAGTAGGACAAACTCAGAGTCATCTAGACCCTTAAGTCTACTTTCATGTTGTGGAAGAATAATGGAGAAGGCAATATTGGATAAGTTATTGTCAGAACTGGATAGGTTGGGACCTGAAACTATACATCAGCATGCATATGTTGAAAACAAATCTATTACCACCTGTAACATGATTTCTATAACAATATAATAACAGCTATGAATGAAACATGCTGTGATGTACTTTACATAGATTTAACTTCAGCCTTTGACAAGGTCATACACAAAACACTGATCAATACATTAGTCCAACTAGTTATTGATGTACTCTTGATAAGATGGCTAGAGACATGGCTTACAAATAGGACATGGCAATTATCACACAGTAACTGGACAGGTGAAATCCTTGGTTACAGTCAGGGTGTCCCACAGGGCTCTGTCCTAGGCCCTTACTTGTTTAGATTGTATCTTTCAGACCTTACTTTTTCATCTGAGGTGTTCTACAGTGTATATGCAGGTGACCTGAAATTGGGTAAACTGATTACATGTGTTGCAGATATGGCATGTCTGCAAAATAACTAACTTGACCATTTGGGCACAGGAGAATAATGTGCTGATAAATACATCAAAAACTAAGCATATGAGATTTGGAACACATAAATTGAAAGGTGAATATTTAATACAGCACACAGTGATTGAAACTGTAGACTCATTTAAGGATCTGGGTATATGGGTAGATTCAGCTATGAGTTTTTCTAATTATATCAACCAGTTAGTTAATGATAGTTATAGAACTATAGGTTATATAAAAAGATTTATAAAGTCTAGGAAATCAAAAATTATGAAGTCATTGTTTGTTAGTTACATTAGACCCAAACTTCAGTACGGAATAACAACATGGAAACCCTATAAGAAAACAAGCATGAGTAAACTAGAAAGATTACAGCAGAAATAAAAAAGAAAGGGCATCCATGGATGTGAACATTTAAGTTATTATGAAAGACTAACATATTGGAACTTGTACAGTGTCTCTTATAGATATCTAAGAGGAGATCTTATTCAGGTGTATAGGACATTTAGAGACAACTACCTCTGGGAATGTTTGAGGTTATCAAAAAGTACTAAAGAATCATCAGACAACCTATGCAGAATATTCTATAGGGATGAGAAGTGTACTAATTGGTTCTCTGGCAGAGTAGCTGATACATGGAACAGACTACCAAATTACATTATAGCAAATATTAGTTGAGATATTTTTAAGAACGGCCTGGGCACTTATTATGGGAACAAGTGTTTTGGTATATTGGCAAGCTAGAAGGGCATTAATGCCCATGCTTGAAATATTTGTATGCATGTATGTATGTATTTGTTAATGTGTAATAGCTGCCTGTTATACAAGGCGCTTTCCAAACCCCTGTATTGACTGCATATGCCACATCAAATAGCAATGGAGGCAGTCACCAATAACTAAATTGAATGTGTGCGTCAACACAGGAAGTATGGATATAATATGAACAATCAGATTTAGTCAGAATGCCAGAAAGTAGCTACATGTGTTACTGTCCACACAATATTACTGAACATTACAATATGCATGATTCTTTGACAAGGAAGCTGTTTCCATCATGTAGGGCACACATTCTCCCAGAAGTGAACACAAGTCTGTGTAGGTATGCTATAAATGCCAGTTCTCAATGCATGTGCCACAGAAGCACTCACAATATAACCTGCCTTGAATAAACATTTCAATGCCATGCAATCACAACCAGTGATGATATATCATTGTCCAACATAAAAGTGTATAATGATAAGTAGATAAAATGTTGTTTATGTAATGTCAATACATTCATATAAAGTTGCCCCTGTCAAGAATTGAACAGCAAGTGATATGAATTTACTGACTAATGAGATCTGGATAAATCACAAGTACCGCAGTGGAAGTCTTACAACTAGCATGACAATCCACCTATGCTCAATTATTATATCACATGTATGTGTGGTAAACAATCACTGACATGAAAGGGATTGTGGAGGTCTGTCACAATGTAAATGGACTTATTATAACTGTGGTACATGTCATTCATGCATTACAGTGTAAGGCCTAACAATGCTAACAGACAATGAATGTGGATGTTGAACACACGAGCATCTGACAGCAGACAATGCATGATATTGTACAGGATGAATGCACAGGGTAGAAATATCACTACAGCTGTCACATATGTGGTTATGTGAAGGCATTACATCATGTTCTTTTAGCAAGGGGTATGTGTGCATGTGATTGCTGTAGTACATCAACAACAGGCAGCATGTTGTCTTGTTCCCCCATGCTAGAGGATAATACTTCCTATATATGTTATGTAGGAAACATAAAAGTGAATGTCATCATTTCTCTGAATAAAAGCATTCTATGTGACAAACTGTCATAGCTTTTAGTAAGAGGGATCAACATCTATATACATGTAGAAAGCCAATGTGCTTTACGACAGTGCATAGTCTGTGCAGTAATGGATGGATTTCAAATAACTACCAAAGGTCACAAGCTAAACATCAATGACTGAATCTTAAGTGCCACATGACAATATTGAGGTACAACTGAGGCAGTGCACAGTTAAATGGATAACATCACCACTGTTTATTAGCTGGATGTTTATGCTAAAATGTGTTCAGTGTTCGCAATAATACTATATAGCTATATGTCATATATGTATTTGCAGAAGAGTGTACACATTACGAGGGTGAAAGACACACCCACATCAAACTCCAACAAGTTACATATGTAGTTACACAATGTACAAAGCACACTATCAAAGTCACACAGCACAGGAGAATGCACACTGCAAATGTGTCACACTGCAGGTATGTCAGCAGTGGGCAAAATGTTATTTTCCCTGGTGATTCTAGGAATTGCTTGTGTCACAGTGTTTAATTCAATCCCGTAATTAAAAGGATACATAAAGGTAGCTGTGAGGTGGCCAATGATAAATGACACCAATAACTGTCACACTATTGAACCAGTGATGCAATTGAACCAGCTACCTATCTACTTACAACATGTATACTGCACATTATAACCAGCCAATACCACAGGACAATAATGACTACAACTGAGATATATAGCATTTACGAAAGAATGACATCAACATTGTATTGGCAAGGAGATGTATCTAATTACACAGTCTAGAAAGCAGTGTATTAGTGCCACAGAAGAAGTCTAACTTTCAGGAGAGAGTCTGTACTTTTGTCAGGATGACCTCATCAGTGTGGTTCATGCAGGATGCTTCCATAAAAGTTTGTACAAGGGAGCTGCATGCACATTGAAATACTTCTCCAGGGAAATGGAGACAGCAACAAGCATTACAGCACACACACACACACTCACACACACACACACACATTTTCTATGGTGGGTGTTGGACCTCCTACATATCTAGTTTGCACACTCTAGAAAGCATTGTAGTACTTCCAAGCACCACAGGAGAAGTCTGACACTCAGCAGAGAGATTGTAAGTTTTTCAGGATGACCTCATCAGTGGGTTTCATGCCAGATGTTTCTGTAAATGTTTCTCTAAGAGAGCTGTGTACACACTGAAATGCATCCTCTCTGAGGGTATTGGAGACAGCAACAAGCATTGCATACACATATAAAAGTTTTCCATGGCAGGTATCAAACCTCCTACCTATCTAATTTACCCATTCAGGAGAGCACTATATTACTCACAAGTGCCACAGGAGAAGTATGACTGTCAGTGCAGAGATTGTACTTTTGGCAGGTTGACCTCATTAGCATGTTTCATGCAGGCTGTTTCATGCAGGCTGTTTCTATAAAAGCTGTTATAGGGCAGCTGTGTGCACATTTAGATGCATCCTCTCTGTTTCTGTAAAATATGGATAAGGGAGCTGTGAGAACAGTAAAATTTGTTTTTCTCAGGAGAAGTGGATACACATGTTCTCATACACAGAGATAAATGCACAAGTCTTCCAGGCTGGGAATTGAACTTCCTTCGCATCTAGGTTACACAATTTAGAGAGCAAAGCTCTAGGCACAAGTGTCAAGTCTTGACTCTCAATGGAGAGAGTGCACTCTTGTCAGATTGACATCAGCAGTGTGTTACTGTAAACATAAGGATAAGGGAGCTGTGAGAATAGTTACATTTATTATTCTCAGACAAAGTGGATACACCACTAAGTGGTACACACATTCTTTCACACACACATACAAGTCTTTCTTGTTGGACAGTGAACTTGCTACCTGTCTAGGTTACACAATCTAGAGGGCACTGAATTACTCACAAAGCCCACAGCAGAAGTCAGACTGTCAGGGAAGAGAGTGCACTTTTGTCAGGATGACCTCATCAGTGTGTTTCAGTGAGGATGCTACTATAAAAATAGGGATAAGGGAACTATGAAAACAGTTAAACATACTATTCTCAGAAGTGGGTATACTATCAAGTGATATATGCATTCTCACACAGCCAGGGAAACACATACACACAAACACACACACACACACACACAAGTCTTCCATACTGGGTATTACCTACATATCTAGGTTACAAGATCAAGATAGCAATGTTCTAGTCACAAGCACCATAGGTGATGTCTGACTCTTAGGGGACAGACTGCACTTTTGTCAGGATGACCTCATCAGTGTGTTTTAGAGAGGATGTTACTGTAAAAATAGGGATAAGGGAGCTGTGAGATCAGTTAACTGTAATACACACACACACACACACACACACACACACACACACACACACACACACACACACACACACACACACACACACACATACACACACACACTCACACTCACACACACACTCACACACACACAAACACACACACACACACACACACACACACACACACACACACACACACACACACACACACACACACACACACACACACACACACACACACACACACACACACACACACACACACACACATCTTCAACATTGGGAAATGAACTTATCTAGCTTTCACAGTTGAGAGAGCAATCTACTAGTCACAAGCACCACAGGAGAATATGGGAACACTTATGTGAAGGTGGACTTTGAAATATTTATAAAAAGCAATGCTTTGAAGAGATGTTTCTGTGCATCCCAGGTCATTCAACAAATACATATGTGTGCACAGGACAATGTAACATCACAATGATTGTTACATGTAATGATATGATTTTATAATGAAATGCAGATAATGTCCTTACTGTACATTATGTTACTGTGAAGGACATTGACATGTTCCACATAATGGGCCGACATACACATTGGCTATTCCACATCACTGGATTATCAATCACACATTGCAGTGACATCATGTTGGGATGATTCACAATTGCATTGTCTAATATTTGCACTATGTGTATTGGCAAGACAAACATGCAAGTCATACATAGGACAGTGCACTGCAGAATGACAGAGATTTGGTGTGAATAGGTTAACCAAGCTGGTAACAGTGCAAGTGTAAGTGTAAACACCGTAGAACAAACATATTACTGTACACAAATGAATTGAGTCAATATCATTCAAAAATCATGGTCATCTTTGGGCAACATTAATACAAATGTTGTGAAACAAAACTATAATTCTTTTCTTTTTCTTGTAACTATCGAGAGCAGAACCACTAAGCTGATTTGTGCTGCTGGTGGCAAGGTTTTAGTGCAGGCATAATCATATCTTGAAGAGTTGAACTAACAATGGTAATTAGCAGTACTCTGTGTTGCTCTGTGCCAACTTCCACCCAAAGATATTTACAATACAGCCTTCATAATAGGTACCAGGCATGTTACCATAGCAGCAGGATAATGATGTATAAAGTAAGGATTTAGCCAACATTTACAGACACATTAGTCAGACAAAACCTCATGAAACAAGTTGTCATCCATATGTATTTGAGCATTTTCGGCATGCCAAGAAAAAAATTTAGACATGAGTATTATCTTAGCACAATCATTAGACATTCATATTCATGAAAGTTAATATTTGACAGCAGATTTCAGCAAACATGAATGTATATAATCATCCTTATTACCCTATTGACCACTGTAATCTGTACATCCAACTCTTCATCTTGTTAAAATTACATTAACCTAAATAAACAGATCTTAGCACAGTGGCACAAAGTGAGACAGAGTAATGCAGATGAAGGGAATCAGATCCAAAGATATTGCCATAAGCTGTGTATTTCCATTTAGCCTTCTTTGCATTTGTTGCCCAGCACCAGACATTGTGCAAATGGAGAGGTGGATGAATAATGATACAGAAGGGAGGAGATAGATTGGCAGGGTGACATGGAGGCAGGGACAAAGTAGATTACAACAGAAGAAGGATAATGGTGGCTGATAATATGTAGACAACAGGTACACATCAATTAGTGAACCAAAAACAGTCCGTAACACTTCGCCAAAGGTTGGATCAGAACCCTTGAAATTATTCAAAAATCTTTCTACACATTTGAACATTAGCTAATCATGTCACAATGGAATCACTTCTTCACAGAATTGACATAACACTATTAAAGCACACTGGCAACTTATTTAAGATGGAAGGGTAAACAGAATGAGTTAAAGACAGATGCAGAGAGGAATAACAACAATATGTTATGTGGGATATAAAGGAACATCTGTGTAGATCATAGCATAAGGGTGTGCATGCTATCCCCAGGATTCATGAAGCTCGGCGCAAGGCCAGCGTAAGGCTTGCGCTGGCTGTGCGGCATATATATGGAGTAGTAGCGCCATATACATATTAATGAAGGTGCGCAGCCACCACAGCCACGTGCATAGAAAATGTGCGCGAGTGCATGGGGCGTATCGAAGTTGCACACGGAGGCATGTCAATGTCGGCTGTCGATGAGCAACCTAAACTGCTGAATATTATATTCTGCCTGCAATAGTAATCGCACCTATCAGTGTCCGTGGATACTGAAACGTATGCAAAGCATGCAAGATAGTTCCTGCGAACAGCAAATGAATAAGCAAACACAAATGCACGGTAGGGAATAACAGGTCCCTAACCCTTGAACAGATGACATGGAAAACTGTGTGCCCATAGTCCCACGTAGTGTAGATAGCTATACCATGTGGAAGTGAAACGCATCATATGTTAGCGCGCCGCCAGTAGGTATGTCCAGCCCAATGGAGAGGGTCCCCAGCTGACCCATAATGTGAGGGAGGGTACATAGCTGGGCAGATGTGTCCATAACAAAATACACAAGGAGAAATGTAGATTTATGTCCACATTTCATATACCAAATGTGATAGGAAATAGAATACGCATGTAAACAAAACAGAAGGAGCATATAAACAGCTACAACAATAAGGACACATGTAGGCCGAAAAGAACAGTATGATCCGTAATGTCGACTAAGATTACCACCTGTCCCAGTTTGTGAGCGACAGTCCCTCTGTGGGCAGATGTGTCCTATCACATACTTGCAAAAATGGCAAATGTCCAGAGATTATAGGACATAATTATTCCTTAGATGTTATGTAATAGTTGCATTAAAGAGTTTCTCTGTACGTATATTACATAAATGTCATAAGAAACAGAATAAGCCACCAAAATGCTACAAGAATAAGCCTAGATATAGGCAAGAATTCTAAGTTCTATCTGCCGAACTGACCATGGGTATGTGTCGGCCTGTAAAATGTGATGTGTTCACCGCAAATGTCACACTGTGGCCAATTGAAAAGGTGGAAATCCTACTGTCGACTGTGGGGAGGCATTGTCCACAACAGTCGGATATGTGTAAGGAATAGCTTGGACACAGGAAAAGGTGCCATCCTACCAATGAGTACAACAGGCTGGCAAAATCCGGAAGTCAGCGGTATAAGCTGAACTTGTATGTGACACAGTCGAACGGGTAGTACCCGGGTATACCAACCAAGTAATGAAAGTTAAGTATGGGCGTGTACCTATGTGCGTGAGGTATAGCATGTGGAAAGCAAACATGGCAGGGTAGTCCACACAACCATAAAGGTACCTGACACATGTAGGGTATTCAATGTGTTACTCTGGCCGTGTCATGGGCAAACAACCAAAGTAGTGATCTATGGGGTGTGAGGAATTTGCGTTTGAGGGGTGGATGGGTAATGGTAAAATCCTCCAAGGCAATACTTGTCTTACTGTGCTGTATGCAGAAAAGGTGAACCGGAGGTGTACGAGGGGGCAGTGGCTGAAGCTGAAAGAAACACAAACACATGTAGAAACAGCTGCAAGACAAGCAGACAGGCCATAGTGTAGAATACAATCCCACAAACATATGAATATGGAAATGTGCGATATAAATGTATAGATATGTCACCGTCACATACCCACAGATTGGTCCTGATGGAACTGGCCATAACAAATGCAACACACCTGGATGCATAATGGCTTACCCAGCATCCCCTCCACATCACACAACCTGCTCCCATACCAGAACGTCCACCGAATCCAGCCGTACTTGGCCTACTGGTTCGTTGCAGACACAGCTACACATAGTGACCCCTACGCATGTGTAGTAGGTAGTGTCATCCTAGGCAGTTTCAGGATTGCAAACCATGTATCCCTTGCATGTAAAGCCCCCTGCACATTTTCATAAAGCCACAAAAATCTTCGGAATCTGTCTTGTTTTGGTCTTGTCAAACTTTTGGGATATCCCTCATGGGATAACTAACCTGTGTAAATAGTATAATCTGTATGAAGACACGATGTCCAATCTTGTAGATATCTGGACACAAGTCAGAATGTGCAGCAGAGGTCCATGACACTGTCCAGCCTGATGTGGTCATGCATAACCTACTACCCAGGATAAAACACCTTCCCGTGACGCACGTGTCCCAACACGAATAGGCGGGAGAATCTATTGCACACATTCGCATAGTGGCAAAGTGGCAAATGGCATAAGGGTGATGATGACACTGACGTAAACAGGATAACCCTGATCAAGTGTGAGGGACACTTACTATGTGCAGGCGTGACCAACCATACCTGTCAACCTGTGTGAGCAAGATATCTGGACAGAGCCGTGAATAAATGTGAGACAAAGGCCCAAAAGTAGGGACAATTTGTAAAGATAGCTCTTAGAAACATAGAAATCAGATAGAATAACAGTTTGCATATTGGCATTAATGTCCTGAACAGTATGAAAAGTCTGAAACCCAACTGTCTGTCATCACGTTCCAACTTCAGTCTTTAATGATTAGCTACTGCTGTGCAAGAACACAACAGCGTATTACAGAGGTCCACTCCGTACATATTTACAGTAACAACATTTCACATTTGTGTAATGTACAACTGCATACCTGTAGTCACTTCATGTCCAAAATAATAATCCCCATATGACTGAATACAGGAAATAGTCAAATGTGAATGGGAACACCCCTCACCGTGGAGTATGGACTGTAACAACACCACCCATAATATGTATTGCCAACAGAATAAGCTGCTGACAGGTGCCCAAAAACCTGTGTCTGTAAACACAGGTAAAAATTCATAATAGGGAGAAACCCCCTGCCCATATGCTTCGTCTGACATTTGAACTCAGCCACGGAAGTTCCGTTCACCAGGCGGACAAGCCTAAACCCAGATCACTACATGAACACCCTGACAATCAAAGACCTGTATGTGCCAAGACTATAAGCCTTGGTGTTCTGCATATCCTTGGAGTGATTAACAATGCAGCTGGGGTCCACAGGAGTAGGCAATAGGGAATGTGTAATATGTAGTACTGCATTTTTCCCAGCAGGAGAATGGATGCCTGTGTTGTAAGTGAAGCGGTGAGGTGTATGTTGATGTAGCTAAGTACTATGGGTATGCATATCAATGAGACAGAACACTAATAGAATAGTGGTTCCGGCATCCAGCCAATGTGAATGCAGTCCCAGTTGAACTACGACCACAGCACATATAAGTTTAACGTGTAATGAATGCGTGTGTGCCATAAACACATTTAAATATGTAAAGGTGAACATGTGTTTTGCATATGTCCGTAAACCGGAATACAGATATGTAACTGTTACGGTCACAATTAGGCAAGGCCACGTAAGCACAAATATTTATTAAACATATGTAACCCACAATAAGGATATGCAAGTGCACCTACGCATGTGTAATCAGCTCACAGCATAGCAAATGAATGCTGTTTTCTCCACGTTATATATATATGGCTCATACCTGTTAACCCCGTAAAGTAAGAAACCGGACAAAGCCATGAAAACAACTGGTACAAATAGGGACAATTCCCAAATATTGCCCTAACAAACATAAAAAGTGGATAGAATAACAGGTGTTTCACTAGCTTGGATTCTCAGAAGGATATGAAGGCATAACCTCAAATGCTTGTCATTATTTTCCAATGTCAGTCTTTAGTGATATGCCACTAATTTGCCAGATAGCCACAAGGTTATGAAAAACGGACCAAAGATAACAGGTAAACATCTGTATATTCTGCAAAAATCTGTACAGTTGAAAGGTATGATATGGATATATATATATATATATATATATATATATATATATATATATATATCTGTGTATACACATATATCCACAGACTTAAACCAAAGAAATTTATGAAATGAGGAATGTACAGACATATATGTACATATGTATGCATGTACATATATATATCTATACACACACGATACATTAATAGATATATACACAACAAACAAACATATATCCTTGTAGATATAACACATGTACATAAATAGGTCACGGTCTAGCTATTATGGATAGACAGACAGACATGCATGAAAGGTGAACACACTGCTGCTTTCCAAAACATTGGCCGGAAAGTACCAGTGTGACAGACCTGCAAGTTCTACACTTTAAACATGGATATAGGTGTCCTTTGCAGGACCCCAAAAATTGATCCTGTACTAAGTGTGTCCAATAATCATCGATGCAAAGGAGTCACAGCTGCAACTCTGATATAGCTGTACATGCAACAGTAGTAGGTGCAAAGGTAATAATATGGGTCGATAGAATGTATGACGTACGACCTGATATCCGGAGAGTGCTTAGAAGTGTCTTCATATTTTATTATCGCTCACATTAAATATGTCTAATGAGTACTGTGGAGGGGTGTCAGGTATGGGAATCATGGGTATGCAGAAATGGGCCTAGGTGTTGGTTGGCACAGCTTTATTAGGTCCGCCCCATGGGAGTGATCAATATACCTATGTGGGTATAGCACACGCCTATATTCTCCAAAAATGTTGAACCCATCTACTGGATATTGTGTAAACCATTGGGGAATGACGTAGGGACTTATATCAGTGTCATGTAGGCGATTATCATGGATGGACATACATACGACCAAGATGGTAACCACACCTTCTAACCTTTCAGAATAAGACAGCTGGACAAAGGCATAGTACATGAAATACAAATAGGGCCTATATTAAATATATCCCAGACAAAGTCAGAACGTTGATAGAATAATGGCGTAGTCAGGAGTACGAATGTTATGAGGGTAATTAATCATGAAATACAAATGTCAGTAATTATTATCTAACTTCACAGTCCTTAATGCCTTGCCAATAATTTACCAGAAAGGCACATTATTATGAAAAAAGTAACAAAATCATATGTCAAACCTCGGGACATTTACCCATAATGTGTACAGGTGAGAGGTATGAAGGTAACCCGTCCTAAATAAATGTACAGAACTAGTGATACTAGGTGGACAGGTGAGAAGAAAGACGTCAGGACAAATGACAAAACATGTACAAGTCAAAAGCATGTACCTCGACAAATGTGAATGACAATGTATGCCCTGTGAAAGTTTATGTGGAAGGTTAATAGAATCAAATGAAATGTGTCCCTCAGGGTGTCATGCAGTGTCCCCGATGCACTGTCCAGTCCCCCATACTCGCACGTGAGTTCTGCCACTGACGGAAAGCGCAAATACCGGCGAACACATAAGGTACATGATAGAATAATAAGTGTGGATAAGCACCTGTTGGCCTTTGTGAGGAATACAACCCTCTGGGTGGATGTGTCCTGCAACAGTAATGTAATGGCATCTGGCCTGTGATGCCGCCATATATTGTGTGTATTGGTGTAAGAAAATGATATCCTGTATCAGAAGCAGATACATGTCAGAGGAAACAGTATTATCGACTGCAAGA